>NC_031497.1:26019723-26158461 GCF_000237925.1 Schistosoma mansoni | reverse complement strand
TCTAGCTTCAATTGACTCATGATTTCAACTCTAAATAGTTTATTAGGTAACATCAGTATAAACTCAAGGTTATTTTCTACGGGATAGAGTTGTTAACCACATGCCTAACCTATCTTCTTTACCCGAGGGGTTCGAGACCGGTAGTGTTATATCCCGAAGAGAATTATGAATGGTATTTTTTGAGGACTATTTATGAACCAATATGATATGTATATTTCCCATTATATAATTGTTTAGTGACTAAAGTATCCATATTCGTGTCCCTCCTATTATAAGCTTCGTTTTGACCCATAGACTATTTTTATACGATTTACCATTCTTGAGTTGTGCCTAGTCTATTGTTTACTGTTCCCACTATTCACAGTCACATTTGGCTAAATCTCGTACAAATATTATTTTATATTTTATGGTATGATGTGGTCTGTCTGTTTGATATACAAACCCAGTATGTTTGACAACAATGATTCATATTGCAGAGACTACTATTGGTGTTCTGGACTTAACTCGTTGGGCTGGGCTAGGCAGAAAACATGACTGATAAGTACTCAAGACTGCTCATACGGTTTTCATGTATCACTGGTCCGATCGATCATTCATTCCTCTCTAATTGGCGGCCTTATCATGTCATTTATTAACAGAGCACGCACCCACTCGATATAACAGGTAGTAACCCTAGATGAGCTCTAGGCCGATTTGTAAGAAATGATGCTGAGAAATAAATATTTAAATTCAAAAGAATAGTAATTTTTATTATCATCGATCACGTAGACACTGGGCTAAATTATCTTAGTTAATATAGTTACTTTATACATTATCCCACTAGGAACATATTGGATTATGACTTAAATGTCAAATTAGTTCTCAGATGTATAATTGAGATAAAAGTAAATGACGTTTAAGATTGCTCAGTTGTCAATTGTTGCACAAATGAATTAAATTATGCATTATGCCGAAATCCTATGATACAATAATAGAATATCAATGGCGAATACACTGTACATGAGAATGGATCGAATGAAATTGAAAAGTTCACCTCTAATAAACACCATTTTTATCATGATTGTAATTTATAGTTTGCCCGAAAACAAACTGACCTAATCAACAACAAGTGAAAATCACCATTTTGTTACAATGCAAAATGAATCATGTAATCTTATCATGTACTGATTTATACAACATGCGAATACAGTTGTATTCACATTTACTCACTGATATCGGTCAACTGCTTACGATTAAATAGGTCAATCTGTCTATGAAACTGAGTTGTCACAAATAAAATGATGCATTGTCTAAACGCCACTACCGCAGAAATTCATAAACAGTTGTACTTGGTCTTTTGTATGCTATATGTTATACACACGTAGTAGAAAAGCTATTACATAACTAGTTCTATCGAATGACTGGGTGAAAAAAACTAGGCCGAAATATCAAATAGGTTTTTTGTGCGGACCCTAAATAAGGTCGTGTTCTGTTCTTATTGAATGGTCGTTGATATCTACAATGAAACGTATTCTTATGTGTGGTACTCACTTACAGAATCCATGACTACATACCACAACCGTAACATTCCATACACTGGAGGTCGTCCTCAATGGTCGGCGCAGAACAGCCAAGATGACTGAATGCGCTGAATCTTGAACATCTGACTCATTCACCAGCACTGTTTCCAACTCTTCGCAATTGCAATAAATATCATTCTATGTAAAAATCAAAATCTTCATCGTCACGTTCCTCACTAGGCTCGGTGAATTAACTAGTCATTGGCATATCTGCGTCCCGTTCAGCCCCGTCTTCACTGTCATTACTGGATATAGTGACATCCAGATCTACACCTTTTATTGTTTGATGAACTTCTGTATGCATTTCACTTTTGATTAACTAACATGTTCTCGAACTGATAGGGATTCTCGTTTTTAGTAGTTCCAGACTTCTGTAGAACATTACTCTTCTAGACACTTCTTTCATGCGATCCAGCATGGAGCCAATAGCCACTCATTAAAAACAAATGGAATGCATAACGCACCACCGAAAATCACGTATCTTATGTGTTGATTCCACAGAGCTCGTGCTATACTGAATTAACAGCATCCCCCGTGGTCTGGATGCTCTGGTTCACTTTTCCTTTTAGTGAAGTTTATTTTGTTAGTAGTTGAAAAACGCAGACTGCCTTTGGATTATTACTCAGTAAGAGTTGAGTCTATACAAATTTATGCATTGGGGTAATTTTGCACTGACGGTTTAGCCTCAAAATCCCCCAGTAGGTAGAAATAATAATCAAGGTTAGACCAATATGGAAGTTTAGACCGTTCAAATGAACATCGTAACATGTCAAAATCATCTTATGTGGTAATTTATTCCCTTAATTTTCAAATACGAAATCGGCGATTACTAAAGTTGCAGCTCCTGTCATCAATAAAAAGCGAATGTTATTCTTCTGTTTGGCAATCAAATCACAGAAGCTTGGGTCTTTCACGTAGGTGATTATGATGGACTGACTATCTTCATACTGCATAAAAGTCTTCCTCCAATCGAACAAATATATAGGATTGACAACCACTACCAACAGGCTGTCTGGACCTATAGATCATGGATTCACTTCGAAATAAATCATAGTGTCATTTGAGAAGTTGTTCGGCGCTGAGATTTACCCATTCTTTTACCTATAAATTTTATGTAAGAATAGTTCAGATTTTGAAGACGGTCTCGTGTCATGAAATAGTAGAAAGTGACATTCTCATAAACTCTCAGTTGTCTCAGAAATTCTGCTTTCATCGAAAATTCAACACTAACGAACATCTTTCTGAAAATCGAACCAGCCTTACTATTCGAAATATACATGTTTGACAACAACGTTAACCAGAACTGACATTGCCGAACTGAATTCACTAATTTTATTGGTCAGATAATAGGCATTTTATTGGCCAGTTGAAATGGCGCTTAACGTTTGTACGAAGAGGATACACTTGAATGTTGAGGAGGTAGAGGGTTATAAGATAAACCTCATACTATCAGAAATTATTACTTTTTAAATCAGGTTACTCTGCTAGCAGCCAGCATCATCATATGGGACTTATGTGGATCTATTCACAGGTTACAATTTTATACTGCACGGTAAGCGAACCGTCTGAGAGAATTTATTTTATTAAAATCCAAGCTAGTTCTAATATCTAAATAAAACAGCCTATGTTGGTTAGATTTCAACTGATCAGATAACAATAATGCACAATTTACACCTAGTTGAATAGACCTGGTCCATTGAATCCACTGCACATCGAAGTAACACATACAGACATTTCTATAGATGTCACTCTATAAATGATCGAAGAGATCAGGGTATCAATCACACAAATCAACAATTGGAAAGCAGTGGGACTTGAAAATTTACCAACAGATGCACTGAAACCAGACATAGAAATAGCTGCAAAGATGCTCGACGTTCTATTCTAGAAGCTTTGGGAAGGAGAACAACTGCCACCGACAGACTGAAATAAAGGAAACATCAACAAGATACCAAAGAAGGGAGATCTGAGCAATTGTGAGAACTACTGAGACAAAACACTACTGACAGTGTCAGGAATGGTTTTCAACAGAGTGTTGCTGAACATCTGAGAGAATGCATGGAATGCAGTAGACAGGTTAGATGAAACTAGACGACTTGGAGATTACAAATGACCTGGCCCTCCTATCCTATAAACATCAACAAATCCAGATAAAGACAACCAATGAGGCAGCAGTATCTGCATCAGTAGGCCTCAACATACACAAAAGAATTACCAAGATCTTCAAATACAACAAGTAGAACATCAATCCAATCACACTTTATGGAGAAACTCTGGAAGATGTGGGATCTCTCATGTATCTGAGAAGCATCATCGATAAACGAAGAAGTCTCAATAATAATGATAATCCAGTCTTGTGACTAAAAAATGTGATCACATTAATGTAATTGAATTAGGAAATGAATATGAAGAGAGAAAAACCTATATGGAATTTAGGAACGCAACGGCAGAGGTGAACTAACAGCAGACTGATTAAGGGATAAGAGTCTACTAAATAGTTTACATATAGGGTTGGCAACTGTTGGGTCAAGGCAGTCAGACAGTTTGAATATTTCCCTTTCGGATAGGTAAATTCGGTTTTTATTATGGTTAATCTCGATGGCTTTTACTATATATGCTTTATTTTGGCAGTTATAACACAGTAATCATACATTCGTAAAACTGTAAAGACTAAATGAAGAAGTCATTGAAAAAAGTTTAATTACCCAATATTGTTTGTTCTTGAATCCCTTATGGTTTATTGTATAGGAACAGTGATTAAACCCTGTGGTAATCGCTCATTTCCTCAAATTCACTCATCATATTCATCAACAAACCCTCAGTCTATCAATGAACCATGTCACCACTGGATGTATCAGCCAAATCATGAAACCATTGAAAATAACTGAACTCCATTGCATTACGTACTTAATTACTTACTCCTGTCGCTCCTAATGGAGCATAGGCCGCCAACCAGCATTCTCCAACACACTCTGCCCTTGGCCTTCCTTCCTAGTTCTATCCAGTTTTTGTTCATTCTTCTCATGTCTGTCTCCATTTCTCGACGTAATGTGTTCTTTGGTCTTTCTCTTCTCCTTTGGCCTTCAGGATTCCAGGCGTTAACTAGAAAATTATTATTTAACCATCAAAGTTGAAAATCTATGTAGAAGATCATTCAAGAACTGTGAGCATTTTCAGTAGTAGAAATATGTTAGTAAAGTTTTATGACAATTAATCATCTAATTACAAATTGAACTTTTAATCCGGATAAAAATTTTACATGCTACTAAGTGCTTTTAGTACGTGTTGCAGAATGTCACAAAATTTATCTGTTTTACATCCATTGATAGTTTGTGTAGTGACAATGAGGTGATCATTAATCTTGTTAGAGCTATGATTGGTTAATATATATATATGTAATAACTCCGTTATATCGATTCGTTAAACTGAAATTTTGTTTAAAAAGCGTTTCGAACTACTAGATACGTATGTTATAAAATTTGTTCATTTGAAGTAAGTTATGAATGATCTATTGTTTCGATGATGTTATTTACATTCGATTGAGATGTATAGTACATTTATTATCATTTGTGAATGAAAATTCCTCCTGGAACATTAACACATCAGCTGCTTACAACCATATCTCTATTGAAATGTAACAATAGGGTGAGATAATATGTGAAACAATAGACATCGATGACGGAAAGAATTAGGATAACAAGGGTTATCAATAATGATGACATATATACGGATAGATAGATAGGTAGATGTTCGGATAGCTAGATAGATAGATAGATTGATTGATTCATTGATAAAGAATAAAGTTATAAGGCTAAATTTTCTGAAGAAATATTTCATTATTTAAATTCATTAGTCAATCACAGCTAGAACACCATTGAAATCTTGGAAGTACCGGACGGTCATTTCGTACTTTTATGGAATAACTGGGAAGTGCGCATCCACTAACAAATAATCCTTATAATGACAGTCATGAACGATATTAATTCACGCAATATCTTACCTCAATGCTACATTTCAATACATGTATGGTTATAAGCAGCTGATGAGAAAACACAAAATATAACGAATTCATTTTATTCTGCTTCAATTACTTTGGCTTGAATAATTTAGACAGATTAGCCTTTGATTAATTATAACGAACAATTGTAACGCTGGATGAAACGTATAAAGGTTGGTGTTACTGTGCAGATTGCCTTAAAATAGTCATGATTTCATAAATTTATATGGAATAGGTGGAATGTTGTTAGCGGTGGAATCCAGGGTCTGCTTTCCGCCCGGTTTGCTGTGTTAGTACATTCAGCTGACAGGTAACATATACAAACTGAGATTGATCGTACCTACGTTAAAACATTAAAAATAGTATTATGCAAACCGTTACAAATTAAATGAATGTGGCTTATTTATTTATGAACATTAGAAAATACTTACTTTTTAACTTACTTACTTACCTCTGTTACCCCTCGTGGAAGAGCATTGGCCATCCATTAGCATTCTCCATCCAACCTTGTTTTGGACGATTCTTTCTAGTCCTTTCCAGTTGCTATCCATCCTTTTCATATCCGCTTCTGTATCCCGGCGTACTGTGTTTTTTGGCCTTCCTCTTTTCCGCCTTCTTTCAGGAGTCCAAGGTAGCTCTTGCGTCTTGAAGAAGTTTGTTGATTACCTTAAAGTATGTTGGATCCAATTTCAACGTCTTTTCCTCATTTTCTCTTCAGTTGGAAGCTGGTTTGTCCTCTCTCATAAAACGCTGTTGCTGACGGTATCCAGCCAGTGAATGTTGAGTATTTTGGGAAGACAAATATTCATAAATACTTTTACCTTCATGCCGATAGTTGTAGTAGTTGTCCACGTTTCAGCTCCGTGCAGTGGAACTGTCTTGACGTTCGTATTAAAGATTCTCAATTTGATAATAGTTGACAGTTGTTTTGAGTTTCACATTTTCTTCGATTGTAGAAATGCTGTCCATGCTCTGCCGATCCTCGACTTCACGTCTACATCATGTTCTCCTTGTCCATCGATGATGCTAACCAGATACGTGAGCCATCCCACGTCTTCCAGAGTTTCTTCATCGCTGAGTTGATGATCTTTGTGTATTTAAGGATATTGGTATTTTTGTGTACGTTGAGGCCTATCGATGCCAGGGCTGCTGCTACATTTGCTGTCTTCATCTGTATTTCTTTGTATGTATGAGATAGTAGGGCTAGGTCATCTTCGAAGTTCAAATCGTCTAGTTGGTTCTGAGATGTCCATTGTATTCCATGCTTCCCCCTCAGATGTCGACGTCTTCATAATCCAGTCAATAACCAGAAGAAAGAGGAAGGCTGAGTGTAAGCAGTCTTGTCTGACTCCCGTCCTTACTGGAAATGCATCTGTCAGCTGTCCTCATTGCACCACTTTGCACTGCAGTCTGTCGTATGAGTTCCGGATAATATCAACAATCTTCTGAGGAACTACATAGTGTCGAAGTTTCCATAATGCTCTTCGGTCTACACTGTCAAAGGCCTTCTCATTATCAATGAAGTTGATGCATAGTGACAAACTCCACTCAACCGATTGTTCTACGATGACCCATATTGTCGCATTTCGATCTACGCATGACCGATCTTTGCGGAATCTAGCTTGTTGATCTCGAAGGTGGGCGTCTATTGCATCTTCCATCCGGTTCAGCAATATTCTGTTGAAAACTTTTCCTGGAACTGACAACAGTGTGATGCCTCTGTAGTTCTCACATTTGCTCAGATCTGCATTCTTTGGTATCTTGATGAGGTGTCTTTCTTTCCAGTCCGTTGGCACCTGTTCTTCCTCCCAAATCTTTTTGAATATAAGGTGAATCGCGTTTGCGATAACTTCAATGTCAGTGCTTAAGTTGGCATATTGTCAGGCCCTGCTGCTTTCCCACATTTTTTTTGTCTGAAGACCAATTTGAATTTTTCGTTCGTTGTTGCAGTGACAGATATAGGAAGATCAGTGTGTGCTGCTTCGATGTCCGTCGGATTCAATGAAGCTGGCCTGTTCAGCATTTCCTCGAAGTATTCCGACTATTTTTCCCTCTGTTCTTGAATCTCCGTGATTGTCGTTCCTTCTTTCTCCTTGACTGGTCTCTCCAGTTTGCTGTGTCTCCCTGCCAGTTTCTTCGTTGCATCATATAGTTGTTTTATATCTCCTTCTGTCACAGCATTTTCCGTCGTTGTTGTTAGTTTTCCCATGTATTTCTGTTTGTCGACTTCATTGCTCTTCTTCACTTCCTTGTTTGCTTCTGCGTAGTCTGCTTGTGCTTTGACTTTCGCTGTTCGTGTTTGACTGTTGTTAATTGCTATTTTCTTGTTTTTCCGTACTTCGACCTAGTCCAGAGTTCCCATAGAGATACATTCCTTATTATGATGTTTGTGGCAACCCAGCACCTCCTGATATGTTGAAATTACTGCTTCTTTGATCCCTTCCCAGTTGTCCTCCATCTTAGTTTCTTTTTCTCTCAGTAGATCCTGTAAAGCTTGGAACCTGTTGTTGAGAGTTATCTTGAATTCGTTTAATTTCTTTGTATCTCGAGGGAAGGCTGTATTGAACCTTTGTATTGCTGTTTGTCTAATTGTCCAGTGTTTCTTTAGCTTCAGTTTCATCTTTACCATAACCACCTAAAGGTGATATGTAGCTGTGTCAGCTTCTCTCCTGCTTCTCACATCTTCCATTTTCCTTCGGAATTTTTTGCTTATAGAAATTTTTTACAATTTGATCTATCTGGTTCTCTGTGGTGCGGTCTAGTGAAATCCATGTAGATTTCTATATGCGTTTGTGTGAAAATATTGTGCCGCCTATAACCAATTTGTTGAATGCACATAGATTTGCGATTTTCTCAACATTTTCATTTCTCTCTCACAACCCATGTCATCAAATTATATCTTCATATCCTGTGTTGTGCACTTCGACTTTATCATTTACATCTCCCATCGGGATGGTGAGGTCACTCTTTGAGCATTTAGCTATGATTGATTGCAGCCTCGAGTAGAATTGATCGTTATCTTCGCAGATGCTATCGTTTGAGAGTGCATAACATTGGATAACACTCATTGTGATCCTCTTCTTCTTTGTTTTGAATGATGCTTTGATTATCCTGGATCCGTAAGATTCCCATCCTACAAGTGTCTTTAGTGTTTCTCTGGATGGCACGAGAGCAAATACCTGAGTGTGTGGAGCATTTTTCCCTTCGTGATCGGAGTACAGCAGCATCTCTCCTGTACATAGCCTTTGTTGTCCGGCTTGTGTCCAGTGGGTTTCGCGGATTCCGAGTACTGTCAATTTCTATTTCCTCATTTCCATCGCTCTTTTACTCGTCTTCAAGGTCTTCCACATTGTTCGGACATTTTATGTACCTATAAAAAGTGTTTCTCAGGTTGTTAGAAGATGCATCGGCCTCGTGACCTCTGAAAAATCTCGGCTTTCATCATGAAGCGTCGTGATTCTTCCTTCAAATGCCAGGTCAGAGTTTAAAGTGTTTGAAATATGTTTTCTGGCTAGCTTTGGCTATTTAAATTTCTACGGAATGTGGTCGCTAACCTAATGCCCAGTACTCCTCCTTTAACCGGACTTTGAACCGACAGTAACACTAGAAGAGCAGCAGGCGGAGTTATTAAAAAGATACAAGTATAAAAACGAAATATTATAAAGTGGAAAAAGTAAAGCTATTGAATATTCAAGTGGTAATTCCATTCGTTACTTAACTTAATATAATCAATTTTTCAGTACCATTGATCATTGAAAAGCATTGAATTTGTTTACCATATATGTTATCAAACTTTTCTTTGTTTATGCATTTGTATGCATTTGTACAATTAAAAATAAACGATAATAATTTATTCATGTATTAAACAATAAGATTATGTGACATTGATCATATTACAACCATGTAGAAACTAGTTGATTAGCTGAATCAACAGCTTAAAATTGAAGATTTCAACAGCAAAATTTCAACAAATCAACAAATATCCTCATACCGATTTGTGGAGATTGTATTATTTTTGGCAGTTGAATTCACAAGTGGATCTAAGGTAAATGTTAAGCGTTCGTGTACGAGGACGTAGGTTCAGGATTCCAATCTCACGTGTGTGATCTTAGATGCGTACTGGCGAGGAATCCCATACTGGCACGAAATGTTCATGCAATGCATCCAGGTTTGCAATGCTGGTCTACATTAGATCGACTTATGAATTTAACTGTGAAAATCAATAACTGATTCAATTACTCGCTGTCAATTCCTTCATAACTTTAACTTAAATAAATCAGAAAAGCGTTTTCTGACATTATTCAACCTCTAGAAATGATTTCACAACTGGTCACACTGAAAGTTGCTGTACTTCTCTTATGGACATTTAATATCATGAAACTTGAAGCATACACATATTTAGCACCAATAAAATTTGATGATTACGGTAAGTGTTTTATTATCAATGATGATATATATTGGTAGTATTTATGCACTCATTGAATTCATTTCATTTCTAGTGAACTGGCGAAAAAGCACACCGAACTAAATAAACATTTTACACAGTTTATGAATATACAGGTAACATAAATAAGGCTTGACATGAAAACTTCAAATTAATTGAAAATTAGTTCACTTACATAAATACTTACGTAGGCCCGTTGCTCCTCGTGGAGGAGCATTCGTTTTCAAGCTCCGCTGAGTATTGATAGATTGTTGTAAAATGAATCAACATATTTGTAGACATCCAAGTGAGTAGAAAAATTAAAGTTTTAAATTTTCTAAGGTTTAATGATTCAGTGTAAGTCAGTTCATCAGAGAATAAATAAATAAATAGTATCTGATAGTGCCTATTTGAAATTGGCTTAATTTGATCAGGCAGTTTATTCTCTGAGAACGTGGCTTGAAATAAGTCTGAAAACGTCAGAGATTATAGACATTTTATCCTTTCACTCTCTGGGATATCTACAAATAAATTATTTTCAACTACAGTTTATGAATATGTTATGGGTGCATTATATTATACAACAAAATCTCCAACAGTGGAATAGAACTGCTAGGATATATATATATCTGATACTGATACTGTGTTTGCTTGTGATCATTAGATCATCATCATTATTAAGCTTTATACAAATTTAAGTTTAATAATTAAAGCTCCACGATGGCTTTATCAGACATCTCTGTGTTGATTAATTGTCAATTCATTTTATAGTGTAGTCAATACGTGTAAATGCAGAGTCCCAGTAACAGGTCTTAAGTCCCTTCATGCTGATCATCTAACTGTTACTGTTGAAAATTAGAAACAAGGTTCCATATTGATTCAAATCATTCTTATCATTTGCATTAGCTAAACGAAGATATCAGATATATTGAAACACATTCGAATCATAATTTGACTATTTGATCAACAACAATTCACTTCATCATAGAGTGCATATGTAGCTTTAAGTTATTATTCATAAACTGTGGCCAACGGTAACCACTATTTAGCTTCAAAATCCTATTCAGCAGAAATATTCAGCTTGGAGCCATCTAGGGTTATTATCAATTCCGATCCCAGGTAAAAGAGTAATGTGTGGTGTGGAGTTGACAACACTACTCTGCATAATAAAACCGTACATGAAAAATTTAATAACCACAATAAATTAGTTAAACTATTCAAGGTCTTGGCTGGTAGTCGGACGTTATTATTTAGAAAGACCATGACACCTCATAAGGAAAGCGAAGATTCGTTCGGGAGTCACGAACCAGATGCCTTTTCATGCAATCACAACAACAATAATGTAGGTATATGGAACGTACGAAGCATAGGAGAGTTTTTTGACGGAGCTCGAGGAGGCACGAAAATCTCCTATACGATTGGACATTCATGAATCAAGGATCTGAGAAGCTGTGGTGTCTGGTGCTATGTGAAACACACAGAAATTATTCTAGCTTCCGAACAGAAAGGCTTTTTCGTTCTTCATGAGTCACATTTTCACATACTTAATTATTCAACTCTCAACCGTGACTAATTTTATATGAGAGTACATATGTATAACAACCGAAATACCACTATTCTGTTTGAAATCAGAACTAACGAACCCAATTTCATTCGATTGGACAAGACTAAGTTCTCCTACATAGCACATGAAGTGCTTTTGTGTGACTCGTATTAAATCATATTGAAACACAATCTCTGTTCAAGTTGAACGATCGTCAGGCGGTTCATCCTGTGCTATGTAGTGAAGAGCCTCTCTAGCACAAACTGACGTGCTGAGAATCAATAAAAATACTGCCAACAAGACAAGATCAGTCATCTATCTGCAAGGATCCCATCGAAATTTCGAAGCAGATAGTCAAAGATTAACTCGGCTTTTGTAGTCTTATACAAAAGTGTGGGAGGGCGTATACTTAAGTTTATTGAAGCCGTAGCCATACGATGATGAGGTTTCAAATTGTTCTCCCATTTTCATTTACTTTATTATCCTCGTCTCATCTTACCCTCCATTTCTAGTCTAGTTGAACATTAATGATTGTTTATAGATGTTAATAACAAGTATATAATGTGTGATCAGATTCTTCGAAATTTATTGTGCTAATATATCACATAGTTCTGATAATCTCCATTTTCTTATCCCAATATTGAAATTTATCCAAGGGATTGATTGCTCGAATTTTTTTGTTTTAAAAGTGTAATCGTTGAATTCTGATTTCTGAAAAGTCATGTTAAGCGTAAATATTTGTCGGCTGATCATTCATTCCCCAAACTATGAACGCAAATAAATTACCAACTACTAGGTGCATAGCTTTGAACATTTTCACAGACAATGACAACGTATTACTGAGTACGTTGTTTCTGGTAGCACTACAAATGAGCACACAGACACACAAACACACACAAACAAGTTAATCAATCGCTTTCAAACTTTTTTTAATCATACCCAGGAAATTGTCATCAATAAAGATCAGAAATCACAATAAAGATGTAATAAATGTCAGCCAGACCCACAGATACATCAATGTTAGCGGATGGGACCGTAAAGATCTGTCTTAGGAATGTGCCCGAGAAAAGATTTGACCACACTGACGAGGTTCTGGATAACCAAGGCCAGGATAGACGTCACCACGTATGAGGACATCACAGGGCGACATGTACAGAGAGAGAGAGTGGGAAGTGAGAACTGTGAAAGACTTGTAGATCATTGTGATTCAACGACATGATTATTGGTAGCACGATTTCCCCCCAAACACAAACAAAGTGTCATATGGATTTTACCGGAACATATCACAAAGAACAAGATTGATCATGTCTAGATTATGAAATGTTCAGAATGTCAACTGAAGACGCAGGAAAATAAAGAGGAGCTAATATGGCTTTAGATCACCACCCAATATTTGTCAAGCTAGAGAGATAATAGATAGTTTAGTCAACATCCATGCAGAGGTTTAATATACCATTCTTTCGAGATGCTGATATGTCTGAAAATTCAACATTGTTCTCATCATTAATTTTCAAACCTTACAAAACCTATGAAAAGGATGGGAGACACACTGGGAGGCACTGAGCCAATGTATTTCTTCTCAATTCTAAAGAGTATCTGGGAAAGTTGTCAGCATCGTAGGGAACTGATATCAGGAATCATAATGCAAGCCATGCGTGGAAGGCAGCTCAAAGATATGTTCTGATTTAAGACTAGTACAATACAAGCTTTTTTACTCTCATAGTTTCCCTTCATATTCCTTATCAACTGAATCTCAGGAGGATCACTGGATACAGTGGAAGGTCTAAACGCTACTGCAGAGTCTTGACTTCGCAGACGAATTAGCCTTGATATTACACGCACAGTATCAAATACGAATGAATATAATTAATTGTGGTGTTTATTTGAACCAACGATTCCTTTGTGTTAATGACTGCTTTATTTTGAATTTCAAATACAATATATTCATTCGTGTTCATCTTATACTTCTTGAATAAATTGCGTTGCTTCTGAGATTACTAGTTTACACCATAATTCAAATACTCTTTAAACTGACGTTGTATTGTCTTAACGTTTGGAAAATAATCTAAAACCAAATATTGAAGTAGTGCGTAAACGATTTTTAGTTTCCTTCAGTGTAGCACTGACATATAATTAAAATCAGTCTGCATAATTTTATTTGTCCTTTTTCCGAAATCCGATATTAACTGACAAGTTGCTATTGCGTATATGATAATTTCTCTATTTAGGAGAAATGTACATTGATTTGGGCAAGCTGAATGTTTCGTTGAGCTCAGATTTTCAATTAACAATAAGCGATGGAGACTGTACAAGAACACTATCTTTGAAGCCACCAACCGACAAAGAGAAACATTTTAAACGTGGATACCGTCCAGGATCTTCGTAAGTTTAAAACGTGATATGATGTGAGTTGATAATTCAATTACTCCTTAATCACGACAGCATTATTGTCTTGATCCGTAGATAAAATGACCATAGAGGGGATCGTTTGATTTTTGATTTCATAGAACACCATTGTATACCATCCGTAGTTTATTGAGAACATACACATGCAAATCACTGTTGTCAGAGGTTCCATCAGGTTCTCCTATCTACACCGTCAAATACTAACTCATAGTCAAGGATGTTGATGCATAGTGATGAACTCCATTTAATTGATTGTTCAAAATTGATTCTCAGATTTTAGTAGGATGTTCTTTAATTTTGTGTTCTAATGCGTTTGGTTGTCTTCGGTTTTGTTCTCGTTCACTGAAATATCAGTGCTTCAGCTGGTACGTTATCAAGGCCTACTGCTTATCCACTGTTGACTTGTCCGATGGCCATCCTGATTCCTTCCATCGTTGGCGGAGTGACATTTATATAAAGTACCGTGTGTACTGCTTCGACATTTTGTGGACTCAATGGAGCTGGCCTATTTAAGAATTCTTAAGTTTTCTACCCACCTGTTCCTCCGTTCTTCAGTGTCATTGATTGACTTGCCTTCTTGGTTCTTGACTTGTCTCACTGGCTCACCATATTTCCTTCGCAGTTTTTTTGTATTAAATGCTTGTTATATATGTCCTCCTCTAGCATCTCTTTGCACCATCATTTTTAGGTCATCCACATGTTTCTGTTTCTCAGTTATAATGCTCCCTTCACCTGTTTGCTTGCATCTGTGTATCCATCATGTGCCTTAACTTCCTCTGTTCTTGTTAGTCTGTTGTTAGTTGCTGTCCTCCTCTTCTTCCTTTCTTGAATCCTGTCCAATGTTTCCATAGACCACCATTCCTTATAATGATGCTTTTTGAGGCACATCTACTCCTGACACGTTGAAGTTTTCCTTCTGTGATCCATTTCCAATTGTCCACTACAGTAGTTTCATCTTCTTTGAGTAGATCTTGTTTGACTTGTCGCTGAGACCAATCTTGAATTTCTCGAGTTTGCCAGTACGTCGAATGAAGTCTGTATTGAACATATGTAATGCTTTTTACCCAGTTTCCTAGCGTCGTTCTGACTTCGGCTTCCCTTGGTAACCACCAGTTGGTGATGATCTGAAGTTATCTCATCTCCTCTGCTGATTCCCACATTTTCAGCTGACCTTGTCAATTTCTTACCAATGCTTTTTGTATGCCTTTGGAGAAGTGTATAATCATAATGTTGAGGGCACACAAATGTGCAAATCTCTCACCATTGTCATTTCACTCTCCCAGTCAGAACATATCATCACAAGTTCTATCTCTTCGTTTCTGTAGCTATTTCATTTGGTATAACCTGTCTTTCACATTGACACATTTATCTAGAATAATGATTGGTCTAATTGTTGGAAGGGGTATTGACCTCGCGACCCCCGATGAATCTGGTCTTTCATTATGAAGAGTCATAATTTCCCTGAACGAGTAATCATTCGTATGAATACTGTCACATTTTGAATGCAATCAGTAGCCAGTTTACATAATATATCCATCTTGCAAGTGTTCAATGTCAGATAAACCCGAGTTACTACAAAATTTTCCACTGTGAGAAAGAGCTGAAGTGCATTTCAGAACAAGCAAGATTCAGCTTCAAAATTATTAGCCTATCTTAAATTTCAAAAGTCACTGTTTTGGAGTGTAGAGTCTGAAATCCGACACTGATACATGATGCACTACATATTAAGCCCCACCCTCCCACATCCAAAGTCACTACATGAGCGAGAACGTGTATTGGACTACCGAATACAATGCACAATTACTCATTCATATACATACCACTATAATCCTTAGGGAAGTTGATTCATTTCTCAGCCTGTGTAATGTACTTGTCCCGCAGGTCACTTTCGATTGCCATCGATCGACCATCCCATCCGGCTGCTTCTGACTGACTCTCAATATCACCTTTCTCTCCTGAAAAACAAGTCTTGCTCCTTAGATGTAACTGATGATGTTCAGAGCAATGTCGTCTTCTTGATGAATTTCTTGAGACCTGGCCATCACTTTTTCTGCACTGATCCTGATGCGCTAAAGTCACTATATCAATGATTTATTCTATGTTCAAAATCGAGGTGGGAGGTTCTCTATCTCAATTTGATCGTCTTTCACTAATGAGGCATACATATCTCATATTACTGATATGTCTTGTTGATTGGGCGCAATAGTCGGATCTCAAACTAGTCTCGTAACTCCCAAGCTACAAATACATAGCGACTTAAAAACGAGAGAAAAAGCACAAAATATGCGGGAAGCACTTTATGCCAAATGTTCATTTATGTACAGAAAAAATAGGGTTTTTATAATATTTCAGAAGTCCTTGGGTTTTATCGGGAATTCTGGTATACTAGTTTTGTGAAAATTCAAATTCACATCGAATGCAGTGTCTATTTGCTAAGTGATATTACATTAACACCAATAGATAAATGCTTGTGTTATCATTAGGAGTTAGATTTTGACAATACATGAACACAATTGATCCATTTTGGCACTCGACGAAGAGATGATGGCTTGTTGTGTTTGCATAATCTCTCCGTATGACCCGTTACTCAAAATTCTGAGCATTCGTCTTCATCGAATGAGCAGATACGACAGAAATGCTATGCCACACAGTTCTAACTAATAGTGGGAGGCATTGTAGAGTGACGTGAATCAAAGTCATTGACATTATGCATTCGACTCAGGTGAGGAAAGTTTTGCGAATCATGATTTGCAAGACTTATTGCGAGGTCTGAATAAGAAATTTTCATCAAATCAAATAAATGTGAATTTCGACGTTCGATCATTTTAGTATTATTATTATGATTTTAACGCGACAACATTCATTTGTGAGATCATTCGACGTAAAATTGGGATCTGACTCGACTGTGCTTAGAATTCTAATACGACTATATCAGTCTGACGATGATTCTAACACACATACAAAGATAAGACAATTAAATTGTTCGTCAGAAAGTGAAAACAACTTAAAACTCTCTCATTGTTTATTAACAAGTGCTGCATATGAAACAAAGTCATCTCCAGGTCTTTTAACAGTTCTGATTGCCATCAGTTGACCTTCTGCTACTTCTCATTAGCTCTCCATATCAGTCACAATGATTGTTCGACACATTTCATTATTTTCACACACTATTCTTCTGTTTTCCACAGTGAATTATGCCTTGAACAAAATGCATACTTTGACTACTTACTCTGTCAAAATTTATAGGCATTAGATATCATAATCTGTATCATTTTAATAATACGAGTGAGTATCTACAAATTGATTTGTAACACATTATGCCCTACAGTAGTAAAATAACGGATCATTTGTCGAAAGTCCCAGGATACTTGAGTGAAACGCTTCATTATATAGTCAGTCACAACGTGTAAGCTATACGTATGTACACCCCATTTTTACAAGGAGATTAAATTATCAGGTCAAATCCCAGAATAGTAGAGTAAGTAACAGTATCGGTGGTAATAAGAAAGATAAGGCACTGAAGATACGACTGAAAACGAAAATATAAACTAATGAAATAAAAACACGAAAAACAAGTTTTGAGAAATTTAGAGTCCAAGGATTTGGGGAAACACTATGAGTGGATCCACATATGCCATAGCAAACGATGTTCAGCCACGTCATTCAAAATCTTCAACCATTGGTTGCGATAATCACGTGGAGCCCAACCAGTTAGTCTTTACCTATTAACATGACTAAGTTCAAATTCCAGTGGCATGATGGATCGATGTCATGTCTTGGTTTGACCGACCCTAGATTTCTTTTAGCATACTCTTGCACTATAAAACATGCCTCATCGAGGTAGGTGGTGGTCGGACATACATAACACGTGTCCTAACCATCTCAGCTAATGAAGATTTACTGCCTCACCAATCAATTTTCCATATTTACCTAGTGCTCCATTCCTAACCCAGAACTTACCTATTCTATGGGCCAAAAATACACACGTAATGCCTCATCGAGAGCCAGGACCGGGTACCAGTAACCTACGAGTATCTCATACTCTGAATGGCCACAATTAATCATATAATTATCCGGTGAATAAAAAATATTTTCTACTCCACATTCTTAATGAAAATATCCAATGCTTTGATATAGAAAACTCAGACCACTACAGCAAATATTACTCCGAGCCTTTATTTTCTCATATTATTTTAGCTTATGCCAAAGCTGGTTCCTTCGGGGACGACGTCACATGAAGAGAAGAACTCAGAGCTTGTGGCCTGATTTACTCTTTTAATTACAACTTCCATAATAAGCACTTTGAAATAAATTGTAGCGTTTAGCCCAATTTGCTTTGTTTTCAAATTTTCTGAATCATTAGTTTTGATTCGATAAAGCGTGTTTGACAGATGTGATTAAGTGACTGTTAGCTAAAACGAATCTCTGTTCTAGCCAGATTACAAGTAAAATGGATATTATCTTCGATTTGTCCGAGTAGTATGTGTATTTATCGATAATAGTTGGTAAGATATATCGTCGAGTTTAGAATGACTGATACGTCCTGTAAAATTTGCGTCCATATAATATACTATCACAGTTTATTAATTGACAAGGTGAAAGGTTTTGGCATTCATGGTAACGCGTCAATGTGTACGTAGCATCCACAAAATCCCTCATGTAGCTAATTTTCAACGAACATTAGGGTAAACTACTAGTGCCCTGAATTTATCTAATTGGTCTGTGAGGTGTTATCAACCATTTGTTATATTGAAATAATAATGGTCGAATAAATCAAGAAATCGAACATCTGGATTCCAATGTTAACTCAGAAACTCAAGTCTTGTGAACATCCTTCAAACATGTGAAAACTATTTAAGTAGCTTACAGATGAGAAACACAGTAGTGCCAATAACAATAAAATAGTGACATCGACGACTGGTAAAAAACCACTCTTCTACAAGCTCCAATTTAACGAAGATACAACCAGCTGTGTACTACAGAACGGAGTGGCTAAGGAGATAGAGAAGGCGTTTTATGCAATTAACCGCCGTCTATCAATTTGTACATGGCTTATGATGATTCGTCGATTAAAGGACAGGTTACTTGGTTTTATCACATCCACGTGAATTTATAAGTCCAGCTAATCACAGTTACTCATAAAAACCACAATAAAAACATTGTCAGGTTCAAATTTCAATCCCGATACGTTCACTTATGCCCATCGAGTACTATTTAACCAAAACTGGACAATTCGGCCAATCCTTAATCAGTCTATCTTTTTAAATATTTTTAACCGCGAATTAATGTCTTGATGAAGCCTGTGATCGGAAAGTACGATATACAACCAAACACCTCAGCTACTGAAGAATAGCTCGATTGATGTCAGTGACTGGACAGTTCGATATACAATCAAACACTTCAACTTCTGAAGAGTAGCTCAATTGATGTCAAATTGGAAGTATGAGCAGAACACATACGAAGGAAAAGCAATTTTCACAAGGGGGTTTTTTTGTGGAGAAAAAAACCCCTTGTGATAATAATCATATGCTCACTAGTGACTGGCTCCTTGAGGTAATTCCTGGAGTTCTGTAGTGCCGCAATTCGTTAATCGTTTGCTTCGATAACCGTTATAATTCTAATCTTAACGGTGCGTAAAATCAGAAGACGAAGGATAGCAGCAACTACAGTTTATTGTCGAATAACTCAGGTCAAAAAGCTAACAATACATGAGCGAGTGAACAGGCAAACAAGCGAAGGAAACGAACGAGAAGCAAGCGAGCGAATAGCAAGCAATTACATAGGCAATTTATAGTCAAATTTAATAAGGGCACACCAAAGCAAAACAAAGGCCGATAATAATATTTGCGTGCATACATATAAGGGTGAGGAGTTTGAGTCACCGAGTGATATTTAGGTAGTCAACATTTCGGATAGAGCGTCATGTGCTCTAGTGGTATAGCAGTGCAAAGAATATACAAATTGTTACTATCCAAATGACGATGTCTGTTAAGTAAGTTAATAAAAAGGGCTTAACCAGATTAGGTGTAAACAAACTCAATGGTATCTTAGTTGCTATAGTTCTAGTGAGAAGTCGTTGCCAGTGGAGCTAATCCATGTCAGGTAGAGACAGGTATCTACCTCAGTACATTGGAAGTTGGTCGCGTAATTTCGTGGATTGGTTGAGGTTAGACATTAACACCGTTGGATACCAGCTCAGTGGTCTATCGGTTAAGGGCTCTGGCTCGAGACTGGTAGGTCCTGGGTTCGAATCTCGCGAGTGCGGGGTCGTGGATGCGCACTGCTGAGGAGTCCCACAATAGGACGAAACGGCCGTCCAGTGCTTCCAGGTTTTCCACGGTGGTCTAGCTTCAATTGACTCATGATCTTAACTATAAAAGCAGTTTTATTATCACATGAAACATTCAAGTAATTACTACTCAGTCATGTGTGGTGTGTAAGTTTTGAATGAAGAGTGTGTGTGAGAGAGAGAGATCAAAATTTCATGGAGATAGTACGACAGAATAATAACCTCCTACTTGAATTGAAAAAATAGGTCGTGAAGTGCATTTGAGAGACTGCTTGTACACCCAACTTTATGACCACTTAGTTGCTGGTATAAATATTCCGAATTAGAAAAGAGAATTAATTCAGAGACCAAGAAGTCCATTTCGATAAATTAAAACAGCCTGCATCAAGCATGAAGCAGTTGATGAGCTTGATTTTTGAACAGTGAACATTTCTAAAACTCTGCTCATCCATCATGATGACCTAGATTGTTTATTTATTTATCTATTTAAACACATAAATATTGGTGCAAGGGGGCATCAGATATATATGCGCTCCACACTTAGATTGTCAAGGTTGTTGAAGCTCGCAATGGATAATAACGGTTCTCATTTCCGTGAAAATATTGAAAACAAATGAACAATGTCTCAAATCAGCATTTAAACATGAGCATAGACTTGACGAGTGTTTATCATGTGGCAAACCGTCATGTCCATTTAGTGATACTAAATGCCTCAATTGTGCCGAAATTGGACATATGAATTAGGTATGTCGGACAATTGTGCATCTCACTACTGGTGATGCTAAACCATGTTATTCAAATCTCAATAATTATTTATCACCTCTATCCATGATTTAGGAAGGCATTTTCCACATTAAGATGCGGTAATATACTTTATTTGGTTTATTCCATGATCTCATTATTGATACAAGAAGTATAGAGTCCTTCGTCATTTCATTAAAGAAGTTGAAGTCTTTTGATTCCTATGTTGCAAGATGACCTAATGAAGTCTCAACATTGAAGATTAGTGGACAAGAAGTGCTTACACGAGGATTTTCTGAATTGTCAGTTAGAGATGACAGTTCATGATATATCCCTTGTGATTTTCTAGTGAGTGAAATAGGATGATCTATGATGAGTTTAAAGCAACAAGAGAAGTAGTAAAGCGGATTTGTCTTCAATAGCCTACAAAAACATTGTGATGCTTTACTCAAAACTGTAGTGGGTGCATGTGCTAAGTCAAATAGAGGGACGAAAATTCAGTCAATAAAAATTCATTTCAGGGTGATCTAGTTTTTCTTAAAAGACTAGTAATTCTGAATGGTGTTCGGCAAACAGTGTGTAGAACATTGACTTTATTTTGCGAGAAAATGATAATTGAGGCACTTCGGTGCTCAGTATGAAGTACTACTATTATTAGATCATTGAAATCCGATAGAAATATCGATAGAATATGTGGTAATTACAGATTACCATTGATTTCTCTTCTAGCTGAAGCAAACATGTATCTCAATTGAAGCTGGTGGTATTCTCAATCAAATTCATGGTTCTAATATGTATCGTAAAATTGTTTTGAAATGTGCATATCTTCAGATAACATTAGATCAATCTCCATCGAGCTCGTAAATGATTACCAGTAAATACAATCGTCTTCCATTCAGTCTTATTTGTTCTCCAACAATCTTCCAAGAAGTAATGAGTAAAGTAGTTGATGATATCAAAAGTATTGATTTTCGTCATGATGATCCTATTTTTCGTGGTGCTGATGAAGCAGCATATGATCACAGTCTGGAGGGTATATTGCGCCATCTGCTTGCGATGGATGTTGAAATGAATCTAAACAAGTGTTCATTGAGTGTACTGATTTTGAATATCTTGGATATTCATTTGACGGTACTGGTTTTAGACCAGATATGAAGCTCCTGACTCCACTTACGAACAGCATAATGGGAAACCTGCATGTGACATTCTGTTAACCACACAGTGTTCGTTAGTGAAATCAGAAGCACTCAACTATAAAGTCGATCTGTGGACAGTTACACTAGGTGGTCGATGAGGTAGCTTAACTAGGTGATAAATAGAACTGAACGCTTGGTAATCAGTTACAGTATGGATTTTTGAAACAGACTAGTATCCGTGTTGTCATTTGACTACAAGTACCACAGATGGAGAGTGTCCGTGTATGTAGAAATGCCACAGATATTTCAGTGTCTGATAGCTATTTTGTTCGTACTACAATTGTAACCGAAAAATAACAACTCAGGGAAACCAGAAGTCAGGAATGATTGTGTTCGAAGATATGTTCGGAAAGTTATCGATATGTTGAGAAGAGTTTGATCCAAGTTACGTTGTAGTTGCAAGGAATGGGTAGCACAACGTATACACAAATGATCTGTCGTGAGTGCGTGGTTGATCGCCTTTAGCTATAATGTGTTCACCAAAACTAATGAGGTCAGCATCAATGTCAAAGACTTACAGAACTATTTATTTTGGGATTTATTTACGTTAGAATCCGAAGAGAAACTTCACCATTTAAGAAGTGAAAAGTATTTCTTACTAAATCCTAGTGTCACTGTTCCCATTCGGATGATGAGCTCACTTTGATGCTGGTATCAGTTGAACAACCACTGGAAATTAACAAGCACTAAACAGTTTTTCGTCTTAGCATTGTACATCCAAGAACCCAACAGAAACAAATTATGGGAGATTCATGTATGCCGCTGGGATTATAAACTTCAGACAACTGAACCCTCATACTGTTAACGTCAACAATTTATACATAATTTTGTTATAGATGCCAAAAAGTGATTACTAATCACCAACGTCGAGAGATCTTTCCCGGAGTTCTAGTGGAAAACCTAGAATACTGTTATTCCACATAGTTAAAGTGATGAAAATATCACAAATCATAAGGTTGAGTAAAACGAACTTCAGATGGATGGTTGCAGTTGTAATGTTTGTGACCACTATATCATAATGACTCTTTAAATAATTCCCAAATTCAGAAAAATGGAGAAAGTGAAAATCAGAATTGTGCGCAATGAAGAAGAGATGTGAATAAGTCAAAAAGACATGACTAGCACATAGACATAGGCAACGAGTGTCGATTGTGGTGAAGATTTACTACAGTTACTGTGTTATTAGGTGTTTTATGTTATGTTGTAATCTGTGGCAACTACGAAATACAATTCGATTCTGCTCACAGAAAATTTGTATTTTCGAATGACTATTATCTAAGGTTTATTTTAGTCACATAATTATTCTTAAAGAAAGCTATAGAAGAGAGTGAAATATACACCTGTGATATCAACGACTGATAGACCATTTTCGTGCAGATAGTACCTTCAATTAAAATAAAACAAGAAAGAGAAGATTCGTGTTGAATAACATGAATATGTTTGTTTTCCTTGAATCTCATCCACTGTCGAATGATGTTTGTAGTAATAAATCAAATATTCTGATATCAGTAGTTGTTTATCAGATCTTGCTTATCCTAGTGCATGAGAATGAAATTCTCTCGTAATCGCATGAATAATTAGCCACTACCGATATGAATCATGCTCACCCATTAACTGAAATCACATAGATAACTTGAAGTGTAGGAGTATTGAACTAGTCAGTATGGGTTCTTGAATGATTTTTCATCAAGCGAACTAGACTTATCCAAATATGTAAAATTCTCTAGTGATGATAAATTATACTAACGCGTTCACGATCAGTGAGAACTTCGATCAGGCTTATGTTATTCCACTATATCATACACATTCACGAACATCTTGTTGAACTAGTGTAATACTCAACAACTATGTGACCATGAAATTGGTCGTTTTTGTTCTGTTGAATACGTCTTATTAATTCATATCGACAATTGTGATTCTTTTAGTCATTTACATTTTCAAATCTAGCTAAATGCATGTATTTGTTCGACTTATTCCCTAACCATTCAAACTATCTATGAAGACAGGTAATCATTCTTGCATCAATACACGACAATATGATCTAAGTATTTGTTCATACATCTCGAATATCTGTACCTTGTGAGCTGGGTCTACTATAGTGAGAGTGTTTCAAAAATAATGTCTCACTCATCATCCATAAATCACGAATGTCTTACGAAATGTGTCCTATTCGATCAACCATATGGCATTTTCAGGATAACGTACAGGTAACATCCAAACACTAAAATCTACTACAAAGGAAACAATTCACCATCTAGCATTCAACTAACCTACAAATGCTTGTTAAAGGCTAATTAATCATGCGTAATAACCTGCAAATGCTGTCATTTGTTCGAGTCTTAGAGTTGTTGTTCACACTAATACACAAGTCGTTGGTTATCTGAACTCAGTTGTTATGTGGATGACCCAGTGGTGGTGTTTGAAGGGAACTCTACTGGTTTCGAGTTTGAGAGTGCACATCAAGTCTGTGATGAGGGAACATGCAGCTGACGAGTCCTTAACAGGAAGAAGCGTGCTTCCTGAACTCCACTACTACTCATATATTTCTGGTTAAAATGCTTGTGAATCAATGACAATATCTAGATAATACGCACTATATGTACACATATTCAAAAGTGACTGGTCAATTGTAGTCCCAAGCATCAACAGGAAGATCCAGGCAACCAATATATCTGTCACTTTTCCGGTGGACAAATTGTACTCAATATGAAAACTAAACCTGATCTCCAATATGCTGTGAAATTAACGGTTATATTAATTATCGTTCGAAACGATATCTGGTCACTCATGCAGTATGTACGCTACATGTTCTTCAGTGAGATGTGATTACCAGGGAACACATAAATAGAACATCAAATGATACTGTGAATTGTAATTTATTCTACTGATTGTAACTAAAAATCAAGCACATTTAAAAATGAAATAATCAAGAGCCAAATTTTCCATTGTATTCAATAAATCATATCTACAATAATGTCGTATTTATTCAGTCTTCTTCAACTGCCTGCTGAGATCGATATGATAGCTGTGATCTACATAGGCTAAAATGTTTAACAAAAGAGAAGAAATCAATTTATGTTACTAACAATCGAATATTAAATTAGTTTGTAAACACAATAGTTTTCTAATGATCTCATATAACAGAGGCTTTGGTAGTATATCTATTCAACCTCAGTCCTAGTGTACAGAAGTGCTAGGCCACTCATTCATATCTCCATAGTGTCCACCTCCATTCTGGACTGCTACTTTCACAACAAGTCCGACTCTTCCATACATTTCTGAAACACATCAAGCAAACGTTTTACATATCTCTCTTCTATGTTATTCATATTCTTATTACCTTCTGATTAATACGTTATATTAGAAGATTTTACACAACTTCGTGTGCCTTTGTTAGTATTGCACGTATTATCTATCTTTTCGCAAATCATTGTGTGATAAATGGCCACAAATATCATAGTGCAGCTTCAGTAAGTGACATTACCAAAAAGAAAACTTTCTTCACAGAACTGTATTCATTTAAATGTAAAGTGATAACTGGTAGACTAAGTGATTATCTGGGTGGTTTGAGGTGGCCGACAGGAAACCCTGGAACTATTATTTGTGACAGTTGGAAGTCAACAACAAGAAGGTGTACCTGTTATCATAAGTTAGTGTCTCTCAATTGTGTACTCGAATTCACGTCACCTAGTTTCATAGTCTGAGATGTGATCACTGAGTTATTTGTGATGCGACTGACCTCTTGTAGAATTGAATTGTTTGCATTTGATTGATCACTAAGTTTGACCAATCACACGTTTAGATGAAGGTAATTGATTTAAAGTTATAATGTTTTAGTCTATGAAGCTGGGTGACGTGTGTCCGAAACATTCTAGTGATGCATCACTTCTCTCATGACTATATGTGCTCCTTGTTGATAAATATCAACAAGCACGAAACTTACGTCTAAGGATTTCTCTCGACTACATCCAACCACCTAATATCACAGCATAGTTCATACGATATCGAATCACTTAGACTAATTACCGTACTGCAAGTTGAAAAATAAAAGTCAAACAGCACTCAGACGAGTAAATAAGCATGAAATTGGTCAATACCCATCGATCAATCAATTTTAATCATTTGTGTTTTGTTGCAGTTGATAAAATATTGATTTTCTATTGGCGGTAAATGTCCAATTCTCATTAAAATGATAATCAACTATCCACATTGAATTACATTTCTACTAAATTTTATTTCATTTGGAAACACAAACTGTGTCACAAGTAGTTCATCATGGTTCACTGTATTAATAAATCTAATGAAAATCAGTAGAATGATTAATTATTTTCCTGAAGTGTATAGATAGATAGATAGACAAATAGATAGATAGATAAACAGATTGATTGATAGATAAACATATAGATAGACAGACAGATAGATAGATAGAATGTGTTATCATGAACATTTAAATAATTCACGTTATCAGAATGGTTTCTGTTATTTTATTTGATCTGACTACTTTATCATAGATAGATAGATAGATAGATAGATAGATAAGATAGGATAAGATAAGATAGATAGATAGATAGATAGATAGATAGATAGATAGGTGGATAAATAGATTGATAGATAGATAGATAGATAGATAGATAGATAGATAAACAGATTGATTGATAGATAGACAGACAGACAAACAGATAGATAGGTAGATAGATAGATAGATAAGATAAGATAAGATAAGACAAGATAGATAGATAGATAGATAGATAGATAGATAGATAGATAGATAGATAAAGAGATTGATTGATAGATAGATAGATAGATGGATAAATAGATTGATAGATAGATAGATAGATAGATAGATAGATAAACAGATTGATTGATAGATAGACAGACAGATAGATAGATACACAGATAGACGGACAGACTAATAGATAGATAGATAAACAGATTGATTGATAGATAGACAGACAGACAAACAGATAGATAGGTAGATAGATAGATAGATAGATAAGATAAGATAAGATAAGATAAGATAAGATAAGATAGATAGATAGATAGATAGGTGGATAAATAGATTGATAGATAGATAGATAGATAGAATGTGTTATAATGAACATTTAAATAATTCACGTTATCAGAATGGTTTCTGTTATTTTATTTGATCTGACTACTTTATCATACCTTCAGTATAAATGCATTTATCACTCATTTCCATAGATTATCTCTCTCATATTTAATAACTTACACAGTGCCTTCACGATATCCAGTTTGAGTTGCTATTTCTTGCTCATTTGGTGATGTTAAAGAAATTGTTGTAGTACAATGTCTGTTTTCCATTGTTAATATATGATTAGAATTGAGTGAAATATTCACTCCGTCCAGTGAAACATACATTTGTCCTAAATGTTAAAAAACATTAAACAATAATTAGTCAGGCTACAAAGTAAGATATTTTGATTGAATTGTGAACAAATCTACTCGAATAGTGTGAACATAGATTTGTACCTACTTGCATGTACATCTCACTAGCTGCACGAAACCAACCTGATTATTGAATGAAAATAACAAGAGTGAAATGGCAAAGAGATGCTTCATGAAATGAAAAACGAGATATATGGTGAGTAATTGATCAACAGACCTACTACCACAACTACCGTTACTAATACTACTACTACGACTACTACTAATAACAATAATAATACTGTAATGGAGGGAGGTTTGATGACGGAAACCAGCTTATTATTTTATTCAAAATCACTCAATGCTTTGGTGAAATATGGAAATCTTACATTTGTTACAGCAATTGCATATATTCCTTCAAATGGCCATTAAGCAGATCACCATTCTTCCAATCCCATTATTATTTCGATTACTCTTCGCTTTCATTCCTCTTTTCTTTTCTTCAATGGTTTGATGGTAGGTATTCTACTTCCAATTCCTACTATATACTACTTATATGTGTCAGCGCATACTACACTACTACTACTACTAATACTACCAATGACAAAAGTATTAACAATGATTAGGATAATGATAATGAATAAATAAAACACATACCTGTCTCGTAAAACTCAATTGGTACCGTAAATGTGGCTGATTCAATCTCCATCATGCTTGATGTGCATAAAATCACTACAGTCATATACAATTTGAACATGTGTGATATCATTCCTAGAGTTGATAATAATAATAATAGAAAGCGTCAGTCACACTATCACTTACATTCTCATGGAAATCAGAAAATATTAAATGATTTCTGTACTAAACTAATTAAATTCTATACAAGACTTGAATACGTTAGTTTAATGTTCTTATCGCCCCCAAATGCCCTGGTACGGCCAAGAGTGGGGAGAGTCCGCTCTCCCTCTCCAAATGCTCTCACATGGTCACGCGTATATAGCCTATGCCAGGAAAGTCCTACTCACTGCCTTCTTGCACCACGGATGTTGTTCACGAAATTGAGAGGGCGAAAACCAAATGTACGACGCTTTAACCGGGTTGGTGGACACTGAAACTCCACCTAGGGGAGTCGGAAAACCCTGATTACAAACCAATGGTGAACATGGACTGGCTCCAGTATCCTGAGGGAACAAATGGCGTGTGAATCTATCGTTGGTCACCGGCTACCATGGGACTGCATCTCTTCACGATGCTCCGCTGCCTTGTGGGTCAGATTTTTAGGTCAAAGGCTCAGGGTGTGGCCCATTAAGAAAACCACGTGCTTCAGTTTGGGCACCTGGGCAGTATCACAACCCTCACACAAATCAAATGAGATTTGTGCGGTGCATATATACCTGGTGCCCCTGTGTACCAATATTTATGTGTTTAAATAAATAAATAATAAATAAATGTTCTTATCACTGAATATCGGTATGAAACTGTTCTCTGTTCCTTACAATCAAATGCATTGATATTCACTTATTTCCACTTTCATATTATCTCAATTATATATAGAGTGATTATATTCAGTGGATTGTGTATGATCCACATTAGAATTATGTACTGACTGAGGGGTCTCATACTAGAACGAAACGGCTGTCTAATGCTTCCACGTTTTCTATGCTGATCTAGCTTTAATTGACTCATGAATTCAACTATTCGATGATCATTTATCTGAGAAAAATTACAGCCACTGTCAAGTTTACGTTTCATGATTAACTTGGATGAACATTTTGTGGAGATGACAATGAACCTTGAATTCTATTATCATTTTATTACGCTTGTCAATAATACTACAATAGTACACCTCTCTGACAACCATCAATTTGTACATTCTACCTATGATGTGCAGTTCCGTGATCTATTTCATTGTGATCATTGATCCATGTATCCCCCAATCAGTTTAATATTTTCATATATCCATAGGAAAAAGCCTGGTGAAGATCGTATTGACAACAATAGTGTTCGACAAAAGAATTATTGTTTAGTAAGTAGGTAACAATACGTATTACATACATAATACAGACTTAGAGTATACTGATGCACTAAAACACTTGTGTACCTGAAATAATATCACTGTAATCAATGTCTTAAACTCCTACGAAACTGAAAGCCACAAGATGAGCTAATAAGCTCAGTTACAGATCACATTTCATTATGAAAATATTACAAAACAACTTACTGCAACTGTCCGACTATTGTTTCAGATATTACTTAGATGGACGAACTATTTATACAGATGAATTGAATAATAAGCCAATGAGAAACCATTGTATAACATTGAATGTAGGTTATCAGCCAAAATGTACCGACATAACTACAGTTTTAGACAAAATACCACCAGACAACTCAATGTAACAAACACTATTATGTTAATAATAAGAGTTGACCAATACATGGATAATCCTGATTAAAATGATTCAATGGAATTTACAAATCATTTAGGAATGTTTATTTTTCACAAAACTGATGTGTCATATGTATCGATAAATATGGTTGAGTGAACTCAAATTACGTTGTTTTCTTGTTTACGTATTAGTCGAATGTCAGTGATGCTTGCATTGAATAATGTTCGGTCATAAAGATATGTACTGTTCGAATAGTGAATGATAGAATATCAAAAGAATCAGTGTTCTTTCAAGTCAAACGGATTGTAATATTTAGGGAGACGTTACCGAATCTCTAGATTTTCTGTTGATCAAGAGATTTTTCTTACAGTTGTACTTCAGAGCAACCTAACGGAACATAAACAGTCTCAGGTGAACAATTATATCAGGTTTCCTTGTCAATCGATGAAAGTAAATGCGATAGCTCACGTGTTGTCCATGGGATGGACGGTAATGTCGTTGTACTTTGATGTACCATCAAACATATCCCGTTCATCTGTGATCGATCCGTCTGCATCGACCGACTAATCTTTTGTGTCAGCAAAATCTGTAATTGCTGAAATGTTAGCCCATCAGATATTGGGACTGGTTGAAGCAGATAAATACTGTATATTGTCTGAAACCTAAAGTACAGTACATCATCACTGTGGTGTGTAAAGGAAAGGTCCAGCGAAGGATGTTCGTGTATCAAGTCAATCGGAGATGCAATTGTTCTTCAGAGCAACCTAACTAGACATCAACAGTCTCAGGTAAACAATGATATCAATGGTTTATCATGTATGTTAATTGTCTATTCCTTCTCATTATCTATATTGTACACTGTTCATTGAGTTGGCCTGTCACTGATGGGAGTTGTATTTGAACACTTGTTTGTCATCGAATGAAAAATAGTATCAGTATATTTTGGGAATAGTTTTATATTGTTTATAGTGATCTGGAGAACGATGTTTATTCAGAAGAATATCTAACTAACCAAATTAACCTATATTGTCATAGTAGAAGAATTAAAGACAATTCAACGGGTAAAGTTTCCTCTACAATGACATCATTCACTCAATCTATACCATCATATCAAATATCAAACAACAAATAAAATAGTCTATTAAAATGTATCAGGGTGATTACCTCATATCACGTGCTAAAGAAAGTTGCTTAACTGTCGAGAATTCGAAGGAAGATAAGAAAATGAAGTCATTCTCCTTTAGAAAGACACACAAGATAATGTTCGGAGATGCTTTTGAGAAGCGCTTGCCTTATGCAGCTAATGAAACCTGTTCTACAAGACCAACTGAACACACAAATATGCAGTGATTCGACCCGATGTGACAGATTATATATGACACATTCATGAGTGATGGGGAGATTAGAAAAAACGATACAACTCTGGACAGCACAGAGAGTTCATTCTAAGAATTCATTGAACTGCTTTTCAAATGTTCTGCGGCGGTATCTCCCTAGAACTCAGTGTCCATGGAAAAGGTATTCTGGAACTGTAGGAGGTCTTCCAGTTTGTAGTTTAGGCTTAATTTTTCTGTCAAAAAACCAGGAGTAATAGTCACATTTGATGAATGTTTGTTGGGGCTTGTATATTTTCTCATTAATCGTTCCTTCAAAACAGATTCCCCCAACCCTTGCTGATGAAGATTGAATTCAGTTTCTCTTCCTGATTAGTGAAACCCGACAACGAAAATTCGTATATATGAGAACTTAAAGGTTCATTGGCGTTACTTCTGTTACCACTCTTTACGTTTTACTTTTCGCATTATAGTTTAGAGCTTGCGTCATGATGCAGTTTCACGGCTTCCATAAAGTGTGACCCACCCGACTCCCATGTCTTTTAATAATACTTTGATCAGCCGGAAGCTGGTTTGTTATCTACCTGACTTGATTATTACTGATGATATCACATCAATGTATCTGAAGTACCTTGTGTAGGCAGCTGTTCATAAATATTTTTACCTTTTTGATGGTGGCTGAAGTAGTTCTGGTAGTTTCAGATCCCTAAAATAAGATTGTCATCACGTTTGGATCAAAACTATCAACTTTGGTGTTGACTGAGATATTATTATTACTATTATTATTATTACCATTATTCAATAGCAGCTCATTGGTAGGCAAATGTTATGAGAAAACTATTTTGGGTATTTTCGAGTTGCAGATGTTCCTTAATTGTAAGAATATTGTCTTTGCTTTAGCAGTTTTGCCTTAATGTATGCATCAGATCCTCCTTGTTCACCGATCATGTTGCTCAGGCAAATGAAAGTCTACATCTCTTCCAGAGATTCTCTATTTATTGTGATTTGGTTGATGCCCCTAATGTTGTATTCAAGAATCTTGCTTTTTCTCTAGTGTATGTTGAGGTCTACTGCTGTCTAGGCTGTCTTCATCTGTATTCTTTGTTGTGTATGAGATGTAAGCTAGGATATATAAAAAATCCAAATCATGTGACTGCATCTAAACGGTGCATTGTATTCCTCACTTCTTCTGAGGCGTGGATGTCTTCGTTGTTCAGTAACTATGGTGTACCTGAAACAATATTCAAAGTCATACAAAATTCTAATGATAGACTGTACTTCCAGTTTGTGAATAGAAAGCATCACATAGATCCATCTCCATTGAAGACCGGTATCAAGCAAGGTAGCTCGCTTCACCTCCTTCTCTTTCCTACGACAGTTAACTGGACTTGCCTGGATGAACATTCGAAGGATAGAAAATTAGTCATGTTTGAGTCAACAGATCATCTCATTTCCTTTTTAACTACCTCACTTGAGTTAAGTAGCAATGTAAAAACTTCAATTATAAAAACACACAGTAGTTGTTATTTGAAATGATCCCGCGAGGCGGGATCGTGGGTGAGCACTGCTGAGGAGTCCCACAATAGGACGAAACGGCCATCCAGTGCTTCCAGGTTTTCCATGGTGGTCTAGCTTCAGCTGACTCATGATCTTAACTATATAAAATTACTAAAATCTCCACAAAACCCCCTTGTGAAAATGTTTGAATTGTCTTTTCAATATCGAACCATTTGGCATCTCTATTTTGATGTGATATGCAAAACGTAATTGTGTTCTATGCTGCATTATTTTGGTCCAATGGGCATTATTAATGGTGGGAAGTGTGTTTTGTGATTCATTATATTCATTAATGACAGTGAGAATGTGTTTTGAAATGTAGAAGTGGTGGAATGAAAATGGTTATCATTTTATTTGAAGTAACTTCAGATGAAAATAGTAGGCATTTTGCATAGACTCATCAAACGTGGTAGCTCCTAAATGAACTGTTTGGTGTTACGATGCAAGCCGTGACCCGTGGTGTCAAACAAGTTGAGAATGAGACGGATACATACCGCCAGTAGTTAAGATGCCCGTTTTATTCAAGATTTTATGCTCAATGCTGTATGGAATTGTCAGCATATTTCTTAACTGTGTTGATAGACGGAGTTGGACATAGTAAGATGAGACTCATTACATTATTCCTACCTACAGAACTCATTGGTGAAGTGTGAAGGATCTATCCGCACATGAGTGGACGTCAGAACCACTGAACACAGAATACGAGTTTGATTAGAAATTGTTTCTCTAATATTGAGTTCCTTACCTTGTCGTCATGGTTGAATGAGAATTAGGTAGTTTAGAAGGTGGAATGTAGTAGTGTAGAGAGTGATGATGTGATGATTATTCATCAATGTTCAATTTCTACTTGTTTCCTGAAATTCGTTTTCAGGTCATTCATCTCATGAGCTAACTTGATCCCTCACTGTTCAAACAGATCTAAATCATTTTTGAATCCATTCAAAATCTAGCTAGAATAAGTTTCTATGTATGGACGATAAGTGCTGATATTATTGATACTACTACCACTGATGATAGCGATAATACAAATGGAATTACGAATCCAGTTCAGCACATTTGAAATTAAATACTCCTGTGTTTTTTTCTTTTTGTAGTTACTTTGTTTCTATTGTAGATGGCGTCGAGTCGAGTTTGACTATGATCACCACTACAATGGGACTACGTGTCCAGAAACGACTTGGTCCCTTTGATAACTAGCAAAGCAGAAGACTGTGACTGGCCCAGTAGAGTATATTTCTTGGCGATCTCGTGGTATCGAAAGAATACCGAGATGTGCCAACGATTACAGGCAACAAGGGCAGAGCGTAAGAGAGTTCAAACCAACAAGATGGAGAGCGGAACGAGAAGTGAGTTTGATACAGTTAAACAACAACGAGTTCGATAAAACAATCACTGGTACAAATGGTTATAATAATAATTGTCCCCATAATTGATTGATCACTGGGTGGTGATCAATGCCATGCGTGTCAAGTCCTTCTTAGTGCTGATCGAATGCTATCGATCAAGTTGCAATGTGGCCACTAGTCTAGGTGGCTCGACACTGCGTGCATTATGTTGAGATAAGATGGTGGTTGGAGGTGGTCAACAGGAAACCCTGGATCCATTATTCCAATCATGTTCTCGTCGAGAAAAGCCGGTCACTACACTATCACGAATCATTGTTACATAAACTGCGAAGAATAGAATAAAGCACTAATGTATTACTGACAATGATAGATTATATTTAATTTCATTTATTAAAGCATACGTATATGTGTGCCAAAATAGGTTACTTTAGAGATGCATTAAAACTGCATATAAAGACAGTAAACAGGAAGTCAGAGATATGAACTGTGTTTTAGGAAACTTTCTGAGTGATGCTACAGTTTAGTGGGTATCTAGCCAGTAATGCACCACAAAATAGACTAAGTTGAGACACGAGTTATACAGGTAATCAATGCTTGAGATTTTTCATGTGATATATATATATATATATATATATATATATATATATGTTATATCCCGAAGAGAATTATGAATGGTAACTTTTGGGGACCATTTATGGACCAATATGATATGTATATTTCCTATTGTATAATTGTTAAGTAACTAAGCTATTCATATTCGTGTCCCTCTTATTATGAGCTTCATTTTGACTCATAGACTATTACTGTACGATTTACCATTCCTGAGTTATCCCCGGTCTACTAATTACTGTTCCCCCTTTTCACAGCCACATTTTGCCAAATCTTGTGCAAATGTTATTTCCTATTTTATGGCACGATGTGGTCAGTTTGTTTGGTATATAAGCCCAGTATGTTTGAGAATAATAATTCATATTGCAGAGGTTGTTATTGGTGTTTTGGACTTAACTGACTGGGCTGGGCAGAAAGCAGGACCGACAAGTACTCAAGACTGCTCGTACGGTTTTTCGTGTATCGTTGCTCTGATCGATAATTCACTCCTCTCTGATTGGCGGGGATCATCACGTTATATATTAAACGGGGCACGCACGCATTCAAGCGATATAACAATATATACATATATATCAATTTAAGATCTAATTGAAGACAATTTTGTCATTACAGACGGACGTGTCTATCGCTTAATTTTTTTAATATGGCTAACTTATTTCATTTAGATGTTTCTAAGTGTAATCTATTAGAAGTCTGGTTCGGTAGACTGGCCAGATATTATCCACTAATATGTGTGTATTATTGACTAAGAGTTGGTTACCGTTTTCTTATTAATGAGGTGTATGTCATCAGTTAAGAATGTGGATTTATTACATATGGAACAAATATACGTATAAATATTTTTATAAATGAGTGTGCACATTTTCGTCTATTTGATTGGTTAGCGGGTGAACCGTCATCGCACTTGAATTTCATACTAGTATCTGATTTTTGCACGAATATACGAGGAATTTTCATTCATGTCAGAATCGAACCACAAAATGTCAACTCAGCGGTTTGAAGTTTAGTCTCTCGTCTCAAGATCTGAAGGTCTTAGATGCTCACAGTCGATGTTGAAATAATTCAGATGATTATGTATTATGGTTTTCATAATAAGTTGAGTTAGCCACTCAGGAGCTATAAAATGTTTAAATGAAATAATGCAAATTAAATACCTGATTAACAATATAGTCACTCATTTAGTATAACTTACACGAAGGTGGTACGATATCTTTAACGGGTATTTTTCTCCACCTCAAAATGTACCTATAAAGAGTGTTGCTCTGGTTGTTAGAAAGTGCATCGGCCTCGTGACTTCCGAAAAATTTCGGCTTTTATCATGAGGCGTCATAATTATTCCTTCAACTCCCAGGGCAGAGTTTAAATGGTTTGAATTATTTTTTCTGGTTAGCGTTTTTTTTAACGAGTTAGCTTTTCTACGGGATGGGGTCGCTAACCCCATGCCCAACCCTCCTCCTTTACTCGGGCTTGGGACCGGCAGTAACTCTAGAAGAGCTACAGGCGGAGTTCCCACCTCAGAAAGTGATGGTAATTTTAATACTGTTGAACATGTTTTGTTTTGTATTATTATTGTTCGATCTTCCATTAATGAGAGATTAGAAATTTTGCTGATATAGTTTATTGTTCCTGAAAAGAGGAAACATGTTATGTAGACTAACTATCGCTTCGTTACTTATAATGTAAATACTTACATACAATTATGGTGATGCATATCATTCCAATGGCCAGACACTATCAGCAACAACCTATTGTGGGAGAGAACAAACCAGATTCCATCCAGTGGAGGAAGAAATCAGGAAGAAGCGCTGAAAGTGGATAGAACACACATTGAGGAAAAAAGGCAACTGCGTCACAAGACAAGCCCTCACATGAAATCCTGAAGGTCAAAGGAGAAGAGGAAGACCAAAGAACACATTACGTAGAGAAATGAAGACAGACATGAGAAGAATGAACAAAAAATGGATAGGACTAGAAAAGAAGGCCCAGGACAGAGTGGGTTGGAGAAAGCTGGTCGGCGGCCTATGCTCCATTGGGAGTAACAGGAGTAAGTAAGTAAGTAATATCATTCCGCGTAATGTTAAACAAATGAGTGCAAAGGAGCTTGTTAGATCCGAAGGAAATTTGTGATCTGCATTGATTTTCATTAACTATCGAACATTAAAGAAATGATGCTTAACTATGATAATTACTGTAAATGTATTGTTTACTGGTAGGTTGTACTTACTGGTAAGAATTTCACGACCGAGATGATTGAAGTAACAGTATTATCTTGAGTTTTCAACAAAACACTCGAGAATAAAATGCGTTAGAACAAGTTAAATACATTGAAATGCAGTGATAGAGATAAATTAACTCCAATGAAAAATGTACGAATTATTCATTCATGCACTCAGAGTGTAACAAAGTTTACATCTTAGTCCCACAGGAGGTCGGTTGCGGCCCGAATAGCTCAGTGGTAACGTCTCTGACTGTGAAGCTGAGTGACACGGGATCGAATCCGTCAGGGAGCACCAGTTCCATCAAGATTACAGGTACACCTTGCTGACAAGTGGCAAGTAGCACGAAACCCGGGTCCAGGGTTTCCTGTTGACTACCTCCAACCACCATCTTATCTCAACATAATGCACGCAGTGTCGAGCCACCTAGACTAGTGGCCACATTGCAACTTGATCGATAGCATTCGATCAGCACTAAGAAGGACTTGACACGCATGGCATTAATCACCACCCAGTGATCAATCAATTGTGAAAGTTTACGCTCAGCATCCGATTGTGTGATCAAAGCCATTTGATGACTACTAACGACTATAGGTAGAAATGTCAAGAAGCTTCTGTAAAGTGAACACTTAGTACCCTTTTTTGCACTGGTGATGATTGATGTATGCTTGAATATACTTTGGTAAATCTGTTCAGTCTATATTGAGGAACAGGTTCCACCTATAATTCAAGACGGGGTATCATGCATAATAAAACGATACATAACACTACTACTACTCACTAACACTAATACTTGCCAGATTTATAGTTCAAGTACAAACTCTTAGATTACATTTATGTTTCGAATATACAATTCACCAATTTCGTCAGTTACGTACTTGAAATTGAGATGTATGGACAGATGAGAAAGTGAATTGCATTCTAATTAAGAGGATCTATCTCACACAATCCAGAATACAAACTTTTTAAATATATCAGCTATCTTCTAGTATCTATCTTTATCTATTAACTAATCAATCTATCTATTATCTCCCTTTCTAACTACATATCCATTTATCTATCTATCTACCTGAGTAACTAACGTTCTATTTACTTATCTACGAGTTTATTTACATACCTATCACACGATCTGCATAACTATTAGTCTATCTCTCCCTCTTTCTATCCATCTATCTCCCTGTCTGTCTGTTTTGCTATCTATATTATCATCTAACCATAAAATTATATATCTACTTTAAGATACGATATTCTTGTATTAAATTAATAATGAACTATGTTCAGCACATTAAACAGCACGTTGTGGTGTATGCTACCTATATAGACATAAGTAGTATGCAACACTAATCAGAAATGGGATGTCTGGCAGCAGAAGACTGAGAAGAACGAATCTAAGAGCACAGGAACAGAGAGTAATCATTATGGAAATGAAAAAAAACGTTAAAGTTCGAGACACTTGATCGAGGATTTGCAAATGAAGTATTGAGCGTATAGTTCTCACATTTGACGAAAGAACTCTCTAATTTTGTGTTAAAATAAAATCAGTTGTCCCCACCTATGTGTTCTTGTTCGTTACAATATGAGTGTATTTTCGACAAGGGTCGCCGTGTTTTGGAGCTAATAAATCTTCACTTATGGCAGTCTCCTTGTTTTTACTTCGCATCGTGGGAATTACAGTGATTTCTCATTCTTCCCAGTATAAAAATATGAGATGTAGATAAAACACTACCACTCTATGTTTCATTATATGTGAAATACTAATACTGATACTAAAAACTAATGAGCACTCGTACAAAATGTCTCAGTTCGTCTGACTGTCTATTTATCCATCTCTCTACCTGTTCATTAATCAACCTATTTATCTTTCAAACTAACTACCTATCTATCTAACTACTGCTTATCAAACTATCTATATATCAGTCTCTATATCTAGGAATGTCATTTATCAATGGTTAGCGTTCTTTTTTAGCAAGACTGCTTCCTGCAGGATAGGTTTGCCGACCCCGCGCCCAAACCTCCTCCTTTAACCGGGCTTGGGACCGGCAGTAACTCTGGAAGAGCTACAGGCCAAGGAGCTACCGGTCAGGGACAAAGAAGGTAAGACAATCACCGGGATTGAAGAACAGAGACAGATAAGTAAAATACTTCAAGGAACTGTTGAATAGGCCAGCTCCATTGAATCGACCGGACATCGAAGCATCACACATAGACATTCATATAGATGTCACTTCACCAACGACGGAAGACATCGAGATGGCCATCAGACAAATCAACATTTGGAAAGCAGTAGGACATGACAACACACCAGCTGATGCACTGAAATCAGACATAGAAATAACTGCAAACATGCTTGACGTTCAAATCTGGGAGATTTGGGAGGAAGAACAAGTGCCACCGATTGACTGAAATAAAGGACAACTCACCAAGATAACAAAGAAGGGAGATCTGACCAAATGTGAAAACTACAGAGGCATCACACTATTGACAGTGTAAGAAAAGGTTTTCAACAGTGTTGCCGAACCGGATGAAATACTCAGTAGACGCCTAATTTCGGGATCAACAGAACGGATTCCGTAAGGATCGGTCGTCCACAGACCAAATCGCCACACTATGGGTCATCGTTGAGTAACCAATAAAATGGAACTCATCACTAAACATCAACTTCTTTGATTATGAGAAAGCATTCGACAGTGTGGATAGTAGAACATTATGGAAACTTTGTCGACACTATGGTGTACCTGAGGAAATCGTCAACACCATACGGAATTCATATGACGGACTACACTGCAAAGTGGTGCATGGAGGACAGCTGACAGATGCATTCCAAGTGAGAACCGAAGTCAGAAAAGGCTGTCTACTCTCACCATTTCCCTTTCTTCTGGTGCTCTACTGGATTATGAAGACCTCATATGAGGGGAAATATGGAATGCGATGGAGAGCTCGAAATCAACTAAAAGATTTGGACTTCGCAGATGGCCTGGCTCTTCTATCCCATACACACCAACAAATGCAGATGAAGACAACCAGTGCAGAAGTAGCCTCTGCATCAGTAGGGCTCAACAAACGCAAAAGAAATACCAAGATCCCCAAATACAACACAGAGAACACCAACCCAGTCAAACTTGGTGGAGAAGCTCTGGAAGATGTGAAATTTCTCACGTATCTGGGAAGCATCATTGATGAACAAGAAGGATCTGATGCAGATGTAAAGGCGAGAATTGGCAAAGCAAGGACAGAATTCCTACAGTCGAAAAATATATGTAACTCAAAACAACTGTCAACCAATATCAAAGTGAAGATCTTCAATACGAATGTCAAGACAGTTCTGCTGTACGCAGCCGAAACATGGAGAACCACCACAACTATCATCAAAAAAGTACAAGTATTCATATAGTTGTCTACGCAAGATACCCGATGTCCGTTGACTGGATACCATCAGCAACAACCTGCTGTGGGAGAGAACAAACCAACTTCCAGCTGAAGAAAAAATTAGGAAAAGACAGTGGAATTGGTGGATAGGACATGCATCACAGAAATCATCAAACTGCATCACGAAGAAAGCATCAACTTAGAATCGTGAAGGTAAACTGAAAAGAGGAAGGCCAAAGAACACAGTGTCAGGAATTGGAAGCAGACATGAAAGGAATGAATAACAACTGGAAAAGATTGCTCAGGACAGAGCTGGATGGAAAATGCTGGTGGGCGGCCTATGCTTCACTATGAGGGGTAACAGGCATAAGTAAACATTTATGGCACGGCTATTTTTTTGTCTTAAAATTTTTTTTCATCCCATTCTGTCTAATGAAATCATTAGTCCTTTGATTGAGATCAGAAATCGGTCAGTGTTAGAAAACCACTGAAAACCTGGAACCATTGGACGGCTGTTTCATCCTAGTATGGGACTCCCCAGAATTGTGCATCCACGATGACTAGATTTGACATGGTAATTATTAGTTATTTTCTGGAAAGTGATATAAGACTTAAATATTCCTCGAATGAACACCTTTTCCCCAAACTACGAACGTGACTTACAAAGTACTAGATGCATTATTTCGAGCGTTCCAATCGCTTTCGGAAATTATGAAAAATCAGCATTTTGCCATTACGTGGGTCGTGATTCTCATTTCCATAAGCATCAAAATGTTGCCTCAAACACCGTTGATGTTATCCTTAGCACTTGAGCCTTATATGCAAGCCTTCACTTTTATGGATGAAGGGATACCAGGAACCCAACTGATAAATATTACCAACTATCAAACGGAAGTGGATTTGGATGCAACGCTATTAATTCGGAAGAATTAAATGACAGAGACAACATAGACTGAGATGCTCATCCCACCAGACTGTGTGACATATGCCACCTCGCTCAGCTGCCATTTGAAACCGCTGAAGGGAGAACTTGGATTGTTTGTTGCTGGAATGCTGTTTCATAAGTTTTGTGGTTAAGACCCACAACCGCGATTCCCTGATTTAATTGTCCAAAATATGACACGATTACGGAAGTGTAGTTTATTTATTTAAACACATAAATATTGGTATGAGGCGGCACAAGATATATATGCGCCACACAGGAAATTGTCAGTTCAGTTATATCGTAGCAAAGTTAATTAACCGATGATTAAAGAAACTGAAGTATTAGGTCACATTTTGGTTTCCTTTGTATTTCTGAAAGTTACATAATCAAACAAGTCCCAACATACTTATGATGAACAACTATGAATTATGACAATAATAATTTAATAGTTGAATTCATGAGTCAATTAAAGCTAGACTACCATGAAAAACCTGGAAACACTGGACGGCTGTTTCGTCTTAGTATGGGACGCCTCAGTAGTGCGCATCCACGACCTTGCTCTCTGGATTCGAATCCAGTACCTATCGGTCTCGTGCGCAAGTTTTGATTTCGTAAACAATATCCCCGCCACGAGGAGGCAGTGAGTAAGACTTCCCTGACAGAGGCTGTATAGGTGTAGGAGAATTTTGAGAGGAAGGGCGACCCCTCCCCGCTCTCGGCCGTACCAGGGCATTTGGAGGAAATATAGGAATGGAGAGATGGGCAACCCCAGGAAAGAAAGGATTGTGGGGTTGAAATCAAGAGACCGATAGAAGACCCTTTATAAGGCCACGCCTAATTTTGTTTCAACTTTTGTTCTCTAATTCGTCGCAAATCGCATCAATAAATTAGTCAATCGCATTTTATACACGCTTTCTTTATTTTAAATGACGGTTTATCCGTCATTGCGTTTATTATCCAAGAACTAGTCTTACAGTTGCATCTGTTCTGTTTCGTATTTCTTTTGGTAACTAAATTGAAATCATTCTCATGCATTTAACAAAAGGTCGTTAAGCTAAATTCTGTGATAACGAGAAACCGATTACACTGTACTAATGGCATATTTAAGAATAATAAATAATGACAATGGTATGACCAGCAGTTTAGGCTATACTAAATCGTACTGACTCAAAATGGTGTTATTTGGACATGATTATCGGTACATATGCATCATATCCGTTTCATTGAAGTTGCAAAATAAAAACAGTCATCCGATAGTACGCATTTCTAACATCCTATACATGAACAAATACAACATGCCCTAAGCCCTGTGTCCTTCACACATGAAACCATAAAAATGCGTTCAGCCGTAAAGTTACAAAACCTTTATTATCTGCACTAAGGCTAATTTGCATTAGCATTCATCAATAAGCAATATTTTTTATCTTAGTATATGCCATTACATTAACTGTAAACTAAATGAAATAATCATTATATTCTCTATCAGTGCCTGTAAACTCCTTTCCTATGTAATATGAATTAGTCAATAATGATAAAAATGTTGTTTGACCTTTAAATGTTTACTAAAACTTAATAAGATTAAGTTTTGTCGAGATTTCGACTTGTTATACAAAAAACAAACTTTTAAAAAAATTAAAATATTTATTGCAACTTTACACTCCAAATACGAAGTGTACATCAAAAGATTAAAAAAAAATAACTTGGAAAAAATACTACTAGTTGGAAACAAATCGGGAATTTTATCATTTTTTCTTTCTCGATGAGCTGCTTGTGGTGACTTGCTCGTTACTTTGATAAACTTCATGAGAAATACGAATCAGATAATACAACATCACCAGCGAAAATATGAAACTACGAATGAAAAAAATTACGTGATCTTTACCATAAATACAAGTCAATAGAAAAGCATAATCAATATTGATTCTTACATTACAAACTATATGGGAAGTTACAGTACTTATTGATCTGACCGTAGCTGTTACTTTGATGTGGTGGTCGTGCTCGATCTTCCTAACGACTCAGTCAAGCTACATCGGCTCAGTTAATCAGTCACAACGTACAATCTGTACGTGCGTACACAGGTTCAGGTTGCCATACCCCATTAGCACAGAGATGAAGTTTTTAGACCAAATCCCAGAACAGTAGAGTAGGTAACAGTATCACAGGTAATAGGAAAGATAAGGCACTGAAGATATGACTCAAAAAGAAAATATCAATTAATGAAATAAAAACAAAAAACTAGTTACGAGAAATTTAGAATCTCAGAATTTGGAGAAAAACTAGGAGTGGATGCACATGCACCATTGCAAACGATTTTCATCCATGTCATTCAAAATCTCTAACCATTGGTTGAGATAATCACGTGGAGTCAAACAAGTTAGTCTTTACCTATTAACATGACTAAGTTCAAATGTTAATGGCATGATGGAACGATCTCATGTCTTGGTCTGGCCGACCCTATATTTATTCTAGCCTACTCTTGCACCATTAAACATCCCTCTTCGATGTAGGCGGTGGTCGGGCATACGTAAAACGTGTTTCAACCACCTCAGTTGATGAGGATTTACTACTCCCTCAACGATCACGATAAGGTTCATTTGCGATTACCTTCGAGTCAGTTGTAGGGGGTTTTGGCATGTCAAACGACATCTTTTTACGCTATACATGTATCTTATAAATATCCTCTATTATTAGTGACTATGCTTCACACCCATATAGTAGAACAGACCGAACTGCTGAGCAGCAAACTTGTCCTTTAGTTGACAAATGGATACCTCGCCTATGCTACAAGTGATGTAAGTTGATATAAGACAACCGAGTGTTTTGATTTCGTGACGATCCCGCCAGCCAATCTTGAAGTAACACTTGAAGGGAGAACTGCAACCAAAATGTCCGCATTGTTACTTGAGGTAGTCAACAGTCTGCATATTGTCAGCGTCTTCACCAAACAGAACCATATCATCTGCGTATTTTAAAGCAACAGTTGAACCTCTTGTTAGATCAACTCCTGGAAAGCCAGACGACGAAAGCGTTATCTCTAAAATCATGTCTATGGCAAAGTTATATGTAAATCGAGAAAGCGGACAATCCTGACGAACACCTGAAGTACCCGATTCCGACGATAGTTCGACATAGACTCTGGCTCGACCAGAAGTGTTCTAGTAGAGATCCGGCACAATGTTAATGTACTTATCATTAAGGGGATCAATGGAAATTGTCGTGCGTATGAAAGTTACCCACCTCAGACAATGAATGAACGGCTGGTCAAGACCATGGATCGACTGAAGTTAGACATAAGCATCGTCGGATGTCGGCTTAGTGATTTAAAGGTTAAGAGTACGAGCACAGAACTGGAGGTCGTCGATTCCAACCCTGCGCGCGGGACAGAGTATGTGCAATACTGAGGAATCCCACACTAGGACGAGACAGCAGTCCAGTACATCCGGTTCTTTAAAAAACCGTTCTCCATACTACGGGGTAGGAATCCCAATAATGTTTAAACATCAATTCGATCAAACCTACAACTAGCATCAGTACAAATATTTAAACAATTAAAATAACTTGGGTTTTACATCATTGCAATCTTACCATGTCGTGCCGCACACCCGATGTATAGTCGCAGAGAAAGAACAGGCAATAACAATGCATATGGCCACTTCAAATATGTCAAATATTAATCGATAATACCTTCAGGAAAGACTCCGGAACAAAACTCATCACCAAAAAGTGTTCTTTCGAAATTATTTACAAACTACAATGTTAGCTGAACAACAATAAACTAATACCGTTATTAATAGGACGAAAATTAAACTCCCGAAAAATCCACCAAAGATTGTCAAAATTTGTGAAGAAGATAACGTTTCTGCAAACAGCCGCATAGCTGCAAACACTACAAGTAACAACAACAAAGACATAAACGACGAAGCTCCAGACTTCAGCACCATCCTTGTGCGTTACGTCAATGTTTAAACTGGCCGCTATAAACGTCTACAATTCCATAGTTTCAAACTGCTGTGAAAAGTAAAATACCGTTTAATGGACGTCCACATCTTAAGGAAGTAGACATCTATAACCTAATGGTAGTAGCCTAATTATCCAAAAGAAATTTCAATTCCTTCAAATTTTTATGGACAGGTGTCCGAGAAACTCCCCCATCGTGGTCCAATTAACAGATTCGCGCTACTCTCTGTAAGAGGAGAAGAATGTGGGATAGATTTATGTCACTGGGTACTGGCGATACAAAAACTCTATATCGAGTAGCTCAAAATATTTGTACCTTGAACCTTCGCAAGCCCAGAAGTTTGTACGAAGAGAAACTTATGAGGGAATCGCTAAAATGCTGTGGGACCGTTGAATTGTCAGTGGGCCCTAGCCAAATCATCCAGCAGTTGAGTCACCGAATATAGAACAGATTATCGATCCCTGTCAGGGTCAAAGATAATCAACGCGCATCAGATAATAGCACGCCATGAACTGGCCCATGTGGTAGTGGCCTTACTTTCGCTTGTATCTACTTTAACTAATATATTTATGTATTAACGTCCCTTTTGTTTTACAGTCTTCAGAGCACCCTTGATATGTACGTAAGGTGCTGACCGCGAGGTGTGACTCAGATGTTAGTTGGTCTCTCACACCAATTCCATCTAACTCTAATAGATCCTCAATCATTCTATATAAATCATCATCGTTGATGATGTACAATGCACTAATCGCTTACATTCAGACACGACTTGATTAGTTTTTAAATAGCTTGGTGGTAAATTCGCACCTGATGTGCCCTTACTTTTCTTGTCTCCCAAAACAGAGAATTTACGAGGACACTTAAAATGTTCACAAGCCCAGAACAAGCTACTTGTCAGCTGACTGTCGACTTTCCCATCGAATCATCAAGGAATGAAATTCAATACCTCAACACGTGAATGAAGTTCCATCTGTCGACGATCTCAACAGGAAGTTGGATCAACTGAGAGACCACCACTGTCAGGAATAACACAGACCACCTGTCCATCCCAAACTGAGACTGATTCAGTTTCAGCATGTATGGGCAGTTCGACGCACCATATAACCAATTCACAAAGACGTCAAGAGATAGGCCACAGCATCACATCGGATTGATCGGCAAGCTCGTCTCCGGTTCAAAAAGCTTATCTCGACATGAAGCTTTTCTTGGACAAGCCATAACCGCAGTTTCACTGCTCTGAAGTCCTGATGGCTCAGCCAACAACGACGGTGACGCAAAAGAGCCCTGGACCAAGAGATATCTTTATGCATTTCCGCTGCCGCATACAATCCTCGTCGGTGAGGGTCCCATCTGCAACCTGATAGGAGTTTCAAGATTAAACCTAAGAAACTGTAGAATCTAGACCTAGACACTTCTGGACCGGAAATGGTTCAATTTGCTATACTGAGAGAAACGGCTTCGATCTTGGCAATACCACTTGGTGCAATTTTCTCACACTCACTAAGTTGAGGCACGTTCCCAGACAATTAGGAGCAGGAGGCAACCACGCTAATTTTCAAAGGAGGTAGATAAAATGAACCTCCAAGTTGCCGGTCGGTAGTGCTTCTTTCAATACCCTCAAAAGTCATGAAGTCTTTGATATGTGCCGTTTTACGTGACTACTTGTTATCCATAATTTTTTCACCCTAAAAACACAGTTTCAGAAGGAGCCACACCTTCATAACCAATCTGATGACTGCTGTGGGTGGATGGGTGATCGTACTTGATCGGAAGGAGACTATAGGTGTGACAACTTGATCTGTCAATACCTATTGGTAAGGCCGGTCATACATATCTCATCAAAAAGCTAAAACTGTTGGATATCAAGTGAACGTTAATAGTTCGGTTCGCTTCATATCTAAATAATCAACGTTTTGGGGCCAGAGCATAATGTACTTTTTCTTAGGCTACAGAATCCTCTGTGGGAATCCTCCAGAGTCCTTTACAAGGACCTCTTCACTTTTAATCCAAACGAATTAACTTCTCCATCAAGTATCATCCGAGTTATTACTTCACACTGACGCTGTTAAACATTGAGGAGAAATTGACAACCAGAATAATAATCTGGAACTTTGGGAGGATCTGACTCAACTTATAAGGTGGACGGACAACAACGGACTTACTGTCAACACTGAAAAGTGTCAAGTAACCCGTCTGAGACATGTGTAGTGGAACTGGATCCTAACCACAACCCTCGAATCTGAATATGAGATAACTGCGAAAACAAACTTTCAACATGTAACACTAAAAAAGGATCTTTAATGATGGAGGCGGTGACAGTCATTCGAAATTCAATCTATCGGGGGGCATAGCTCAGCCTTACAGGGGTGGCCATTCTTGTGTGTTATCTCTTTTATTGATATAAAATATGTTGCTCTATCTTCAGCCTAAATGTGTTCTCCTCATATATTCGTGATGATTACGGTAAGACGAGTCAGCGTAGACAATGATGTGACTTCCATGTAAGATCTTATAGATCAGACAGTTACATCATGATAAATCTACAATTTTAGGATTACGTCTATTATTAGAGCCGTACTAATAACAAAGTAGACCATAATTCTATACATGTCAAAGACCACATATAGGACTTAGGTAATTCCCCTCTGGAGGTGTCCCAAATTGGTAAAAGTCTGGAAGTCTTGGTACCCTATCATCTAGAATGTTGCGCTAACTGTGGCAAAAATGGATTTCAAGCAAGTCTTTCACTGAAAATGTCGAGGCGGATTTTCGTAGTTTTGGCTGTAAAAAGTCCCACCTAACCTTTGACGTTTTCGTTCAGCGCTAGATAAAACAAATAGGCACAATGTTTCGTCCTTGATCTGTCCGCCAAACGATACACAGGAGTGGGCTTGTCGGGGGCCAGATTAAGGCCTTGACAAGACAGACACCCTTGTTCCACCTAGAGGCCAGAAATACGTGAGTTCGGATTAACACTAACGGCACTGGAAAGAAGATTGAAAACTATTCTATCAACTTATTGGTTAAAAAGCGAAAGAGAGAGGGGAAAACAAGTCAACCGGAACACTAACTTATTGCTGATTTAGATCGGTGTAAATAGATGAACAACACGACCACAATGTAAAAACAAGTGAAAATATAATTATGTGCAACCTGGATCTTAGTGTAGAGAAACGGTGTACAAAAGGTCGCGTTTAAATTACAACAGCTGCGAAATAGAAAAGGATATGGAAATGAATAAATTAGGTAGGGGACCAAATGTCAGTATTTTACAAGCGTTGAATGTCGTGAAATAATTTCCTCGAAATAGTTTCCGTTGTCTGTCCTGGCTTTTTTATTCCTCTCTTCATATCATATAGTGTTCATCCCTCAATCGGAAAAATGGGAACACACTTGGACCTATCCACGGGTGAGCCATGAAATCAGTTCAAGAACTCGAACCCAGACCTTATAAGGATCCCCTCAAGCCATTGTATCTTTACCCATTAGAGTATGGTCGTCTCTGAGGTAGCTTTTTAACAACTTATGTAGCAAGCACACTTAACTATTGTATTATTTGTCTGCTAGCGGTAGTTTAAACATGTAACCCACTATGTGTGAGTCTGATTGAGCGCGTGTACGCACATCGATCTTTAATCTACTCTCTCACTGATTGCAAACAAAGATAATCAATAATTTATCAACAATCGATTAACACTCCTAAATATATACAGATTTTTGACACACACAATCACTCGTTTCCCCGTGTGCTTGCTATCCGCGCGATTTCAGATTTTGACAACAAACTATCCCTATAACTGGTGTCCGAGCTTCTGAATTGTCTCGAGTAAATCCATAATTCTACTATATTTAGTCTGCGTTGAGTACAAAGGTAACGGGATGTTATTTATTGGAGTCGGATGTAAAGGAAATTAACCTTTACACTTACAGCACCTCAAACTCTCTTGAACATCCAAAGAATACCTACCCAGGCTCAGTTTTAGCACAGAGTTTAGGGGGTACAGGAAAAAGTTAGCGACACAATATAGCAGAATGAACTGTGGACTCACCTTCCACTCTTTATGAGTAGTCAAATTTTGGAATGGACTGTTGACTGGGGAAGTCCAAGCGACTTCCCAAGAGTCCATCAAGAGGAAACCTAACTTAGCCCTAAGGACGCCTGGCAGCATTTCACCATAATTTATTGTTATTTCTCTTTCATTTGTCAAATGTACCTAGGTCACTACTTAAGGACGTGGATCATACAATACTACTAAATGCGGGAAGCCCGTTAAACGAAATACTCCTTAGTTTTGTCTATAAAAACTTTCAGCGATTTATTTATCGAGTGAAAACAACAAAAAGTGAAAACAAAGAAATCTACTAGTGTATACAAGCTCATGGCAAAGATATTGTTTCTTTGATATCTTTGAGGTTACGACTGGTATTCTAGTTTGACAACTAGCGATCAGTAGCACCTTCTATATTCGAAACTTCTTCCGCACAATAGAAATCAGAAGTCGGACGAGAAGAGGTAGGAAAGATATATTTGATACGTTATCAATATATCGCGAAGCGTTTATTCTAAGCTGGCTAGTGAACGTAGGAGCTGTGTTCCACGCCGAGTCGAAACGTGATCTGGTACGGATGCATGACCGAAAGCCTTCAGTTAAACAAGTCCACTTGAACAACGTGGTCAGCATCCAATGTCGAACACTTAGAAAGCTATTGATTTTGGGGAATTATTTACAGCTACAGATCACTCCCCCCCTAGTGAGACAGTGATGCCCCTAAGACGGGACCAGCCAGAAGTTTAAACCCAACGAGTTTGTCGTTGGTTAACACTCTTCTGATAGCTTGCTTCGTTTAGCAGCGTCTGATCGTCTTTCCTTACACTAAGGGACCATAATGCACAACATAGCAATAAGGAAACAAAGAACAATGAAAATTTCGGTTCCTTGTGAAACTTCGTCGTTCCTTTCCAGCCGTCCTGGAAAAGAGAAAAAATAGAACGTGTGAGTGCATGTTGAAAATACACTCGTACTTGCGTAAGGATACAGGATGAGCGGGAAAAAAAATAAATTAATACACTTGCAACAGTATAAAAGCGATCGGAAAAAAATATAGTTTTTTTTGTTTTTTTATATATAAAAAAATATAAGTACGCCCAAAAAAATAAAAATGTTTTGTGTTTTTTTAAATAAATAAAAAAATGAGCATATTAAAAAAAATTTTTTTATAAAAAATAATGAAAAGGGAATTCGAGATTAAGTTTGTGTCCTACGTGCAATAGTTGTTAAGATGTTCTGGTACTCTTACTCTTCTTCCAGAACGCGTTGTTTTAGGTTTATTTTCCGATGTTGGCGAAGAGTCAAGGTGTGTGTCGGCTGTCGTATGGGGTACTACAAGTTCGATAGTACCGAAGGAAAGTCGACGTAGGTAGGGTTTCCTTCTAAGTACGCAGCTTTTAGCCGATCAATACTGGTGCTATTGTTCGTACCGTCCTTATCGACTACATAGTGCTTAGGTTCACGTTGAAGAACCTTGAAGGGTCCTTCGTATGCTGATTCGAGAGGTCGTCGATGTGAGTCTCGACGAACGAAGACGTGTGTACTATGTCGTAAGTCAGGTTGAACGAAAACATCAGTTGATTGAGATCGAGTGTGAGCAGGTTTAACTGAACGCATAGCGTTTGTAAGCCTATTCGTGTAAGAGTTTAGATCCATGTTCAATGAAGAAGCGGAAGGATCTACGAATTCTCCTGGAAGTCGGAGTGTCGTTCCATAAACGAGTTGAGATGCAGTGTACCCAATGTCAGCCTTCACTGCATTGCGGATACCTAGCAAGACGAGTGGAAGAGCGTCTGTCCACTGTGAAACTTTTGTAGCTGATAGCAAAGCTTTTAGTTGTCGATGAGAACGTTCTACCAACCCGTTTGCTTGTGGGTGGTAGGCGGTCTTTCGGAAGCGCGTGATTCCTAGTAGTGACGTCAGACAACAGAAAAGTCCAGATTCGAACTGGCGTCCGCGGTCTGTAGTGATGGTTGAAGGGCAGCCGAAATTTGCTACCCATCGTTCGACGAAAGCGCGGGCCGCAGTTTCAGCAGTAATGTCCTTAATAGGTACTGCTTGTGGCCACCGAGTAAAACGGTCCACGCATGTTAAGAGATATGAGTATGCGTTTGAATCGGGTAACGGTCCTACCAAATCTAGATGGACGTGGTCGAAACGAGCGTCAGGGGTTTTGAAAGAGCCTAAGGGACACTTGTTGTGTCGTATGACCTTAGATTTCTGGCAGCTTACACAGGAGCGTGCCCACTCCCTCACGTCTTTATTCATGCCAGGCCAGCAAAACCGTTCGGCTATAAGCTTGATTGTTGCACGAACACCTGGATGAGAAAGATTGTGAAACGCATTGAAGACGTTGCGTCGATAATGTTTTGGTACTATTGAACGATCCCTACCTGTAGATGTGTCGCAAAGTAAGGTTTCCTTACCTGTTCCCATCTGCTTAATACTTAGTTTAAGAGTTGTCGAGGATAACTCATGCTGAAGATCAATGTCTTCTTCTTGAAGCTGAGTGAGTTTAGGAAGGTCGATTCCCTGGAAACTGTTCAAGGAACTAATACGAGACAAAGCGTCTGCGACTACATTGTTTGCTCCATAAATGTGTCGTATATCTGGAGTAAACTGCGATATGTAGTCCAGTTGTCGAGACTCTCGCGGCGAGTACTTATCTGAAGATGAACTTAAAGAGAAGGTAAGAGGTTTGTGATCGGTAAAAAGCGTGAATTCTCTTCCTTCGATAGAATGTTGGAAATGCCGCACAGCACAATACATAGCTAGGAGTTCCCTACCGAGAGTGCTGTACCTAGATTCCGCGTCTGGCAACCGTCTCGATAGAAATCCTAAAGGTTACCATGAGTTGTTAACCTATTGTTGTAAGACTTCTCCGATTGCTGAGTCGGATGCGTCTAAGGCGATACTAATGGGTGCTTGAGTGTTTTAATGCGCAAGCAGGGTTGCCTTAGCGATGTGTTCCTTAACTGTGGAGAATGCTTTTCGAGCGGTGTCGTCTAGACTAATTGATTTTGCATTTCCACGAAGCTGATCGGTTAACGGTTTCATAAGAGATGCGCATTTAGGTATGAACCGTCTATAGAAACTTACCAGGCTGTTGAAGGTTCGCAACTGCTTAATCGTGGTCGGTTCTGGGTAATCCAGAATGGCCGCCACTTTGCTTCTAAGGGGTCGGATGCCTTGGGCATCACTAGTGTGTCCTAAGAAGTCTAAGCAATTAGTTCCGATTTGGCATTTCTGAATGTTTACAGTAATGCCATGTCTTTGGAGTCGATCGAAAACAATGTCCAGATGCTGGAGATGTGATTCTCTGTCCGGACTTGCTATGAGGCAGTCATCAACATACGCATGTACGAAGTTGAGACCTCGGAAGACGTCGTCTATGAACCCTTGGAAGGTTTGAGCCACATTTCTTAGGCCGAAAGGCATTCGTAGAAATTCGTAGAGGCCGGAAGAAGTGATGATGGCGGTGTTAGGAATGTCGTCGGTTGCCATCGGTATTTGGTTGTAAGCCTTAACTAAGTCGATTTTCGAAAAAACAGTTGTACCTTTCAAGGTAGCTGTCAAATCGTGAATATGAGGCAACGGGTAACGATCGGGAATGGTATTAGCATTCAGACGCCGATAATCACCAGTTGGCCGCCAATCATTGCTGTCCTTTTTAGGGACCATGTGCAATGTAGATGACCATGGACTATTTGATGGTCGAATTATCTCTAAGTCTATCATGTGGTCGAATTCGTTTTTAGCTAACCTAAGCTTTTCGGGGGCCAGTCGGCGGGCTTTCGAGAATACAGGTGGCCCTGTAGTCGAGACGTGATGTGTAACATTGCTGGTTACACGAGGCATTTTCGGTTGCGGTTGGAATATCCCGGAGTATTTGTCGAGTAATGATTAGTATAGGGGGTCTATGGTGTGCTCAATTGTGACTGGAGATAATCTGCAACCAGAAAAAGAAGTTACGCAAACGGATAACTTAGTGTTTCCCGTCTATTAACCTTCGTGAGCGTGTGTCAATTAGTAGATTGTGGGATTGTAACAGGTCTATACCAATGATTGGCATAGAGACATCTGCAACAACAAAAATCCAGTGTATGGGTTTGCGTAAACCCACGTTAAGGTAGACGTACCTCTTACCGTAAGTAGCGATCGGCTTTCCGTTTGCCACCTGTAAACTTAAAACAGACTCCCGAAGTCTGTCGTTGGGATTTGCTGGAAGAACGCTAACTTCTGCGCCAGTGTCGACGAGGTAGCGAACTTTCGTGGTCACATCCGTGACATGTAACAGACGGCTGTGTTCGCCGGCAACGGTTGCCGTAAACGCGTGCCGGCTTGGAAGTTTACTGAGTGTTTTTTCGTGTCCGTGGATTTGGAGTTCGGATAATTGCAGGGTTTCTTGCAATTTCTGGAGGACTTACCATACTGGTTATGATACCAGCACCAGTCGGGATTATCTGTTTCTCGTGGTCGAGAGGCAGATCGCATACGTGAGACACTTCTACGCGGGTTTTTTGACCGACTACGGTCATTGCGAAACCTAAGGTATCGGGTGAGTGTATGACATAATTCGTTAATGTCATTCGGGGTCGTTTTAGGCTTTTCTTTGACTGAAAAGACCTCAGCGCTAGTAGACTTCGTAATTTCTAGAATTCTATCGGCAGATGTGGCTAGTTCGTCTACGGCGTTGTTTGGGAACGAGACGAGAACTGCCTCCACCTGTTTTGGGAGTTTGGATAAGAAAAGTTGTTTGAATAGGCCTTCGTCGAAAGTTCTTTGACCTATTACTTCTCTCATCCTTAACAACATGTCCGTCGCGGAACCATGTTGCAGGTCGATATCATTGAGTAGTTCATCCAACCGTTGTCGATCGGTTAGATCTCCCCGTTTTGGGATCGACCGTTTTACCGTTTCGTATGGTTCCGAAACATCACTAGTATACATACTAGGTGTTACGTACCTGTTGAATTCGCGCGGTAACGCCTTAACTACCGCGAGGAATCGTGAGCGTGAGTCTGTAATGCCGTGGCCGTTAAAGTCGGCTTCTGCGTAGCAGAACCAGGACTCGATATTATCAAGCCAGAAGGGAGTAAACTGAATTGATGACGTGGGAGTAGTCCTTAACTTAAATACTTTAGGTGACTGTTCCGTCATAGTAATATAAAGAACGAAAAATGTCTAATTAAAATATATCCGGGAAAAACTGGAGAAGGAAAAAAAGTATATCACAATATATATAAATCAAATAAAGAATAACAATGAATAATAATATTCCAAAAAGGAACAGACTCACAGTTTATTGGCTTGGTGTACCAGATCACGTCGGTCTCACCACTGAGGATACGACTGGTATTCTAGTTTGACAACTAGCGATCAGTAGCACCTTCTATATTCGAAACTTCTTCCGCACAATAGAAATCAGAAGTCGGACGAGAAGAGGTAGGAAAGATATATTTGATACGTTATCAATATATCGCGAAGCGTTTATTCTAAGCTGGCTAGTGAACGTAGGAGCTGTGTTCCACGCCGAGTCGAAACGTGATCTGGTACGGATGCATGACCGAAAGCCTTCAGTTAAACAAGTCCACTTGAACAACGTGGTCAGCATCCAATGTCGAACACTCAGAAAGCTATTGATTTTGGGGAATTATTTACAGCTACATCTTCATTTCTGTTCCAACAAGTAAGAAAGACGGTGTATGTGAACCTATCGTCGCATTGATTTCGCGAATTTACTGCAGCAAAATACGACTCAAATACGAGAAAACCTGATATTCGTGCAACCCCAAGGACAACCAACAGACCCTAGCCAACTCAAATACGGAATGACCGCTTCTTGTCAAATCGTTCAAGGTCGTTAAAACAAAACGGCGGGCAACTTTGAAAAGGCTCTAACTTTTTTACCGTGACACCGTAGAATACACCGGTGAGATGGTTTTATTAGTCCTTAATAAAGTACCGACTTTTCCATAATTCAGTTAAGTTTAGAGATCTGTATAATACTTTGGTTATCCAAATATCTACTACTCGCAAGTGCGCTTGCGAGTAGTAACATGTAATTAGTCGAAAAGTTCAAAATCTTAATAAACACCTTTCGAAACAATAAAATTTTAGAGCTATAATTGAAATAGTCCCGTTGATAAGCGTAGCAGTAAAATATTCTGGACTCGCGGGTTTCGTAGTAATTCAAACCAATTAATGTATTGCAGCAAGTTATGTCAAGTAATTCGAATAAATGAAAAGACTGAGACTTGGACAAACACGTGAAATAAGCCATTCATCATCTACTGTGCTGCTTATGGCCGTTTACAAGTACATAACATGAATTTCACAGTGGACACATTATTTTCCAGTTTCAGTTTGGAATGGACAGGTGGTCTGTGTTATTCCTGACAGTGGTGGTCTCTCAGTTGATCCAACTTTCTGTTGAGATCGTCGACAGACGGAACTTCATTCACGTGTTGAGGTATTGAATTCCATTCCTTGATGATTCGATGGGAAAGTCGATAGTCAGCTTCAGTCTTCAGTAATAAGGATAGTAGGTTGATGAACCTGTGTTAATCCTGACAGATTTCCTTCCAGTGAAGGTCCAGCTTCTTCTTGAAAATGTTCACTGATGGTGCTGATACCACTTGCTCTGGTAAAGCGTTCCAGTCATTGACCACTCGATGAGAAAAACGGGACCCCACCTTTAGTTTATTAGATCGCGGTTTCAGAACATTCTTGCTATGACCTCGGAAATTATTAGTGCTGGAGGGAGCAAAAAGATTAGACATTAACACCCAGATCATAATTAAAGATACGAAATGCCAGTATAAGGTCACCTCGCGTCCTACGATAAGATAAGGGGAAAAGGTCTAGACGTTTTAAACGCTCATCGTAAGGGAGTTTAGAAAGACCCTTTACTAATTTTGTCCCTACACGCTGGACACGCTCAAGCGATTTAGTATCCTTTATCAGACAAGGGCTAGCTGCTTGGATACAGTATTCTAAGTGTGGCCTTACATAGGTGGGATATAAAATTCGAAACATATCCTCGTCGAAGCATTTAAATGCCCTGCGAAGCCACCATAGCGCACGATAGCCTTTGGAAGCAACCGCATTGCAGTGCGTAGTAGTTTTCAAGTCGTGACTTATAATTACTCCTAAGTCTTTGTGCTCTTGAACGCGTGGAAGAGATGTACCATTAATGGTATAGTGGTAACTAATATCGTGCCCGATGTGCATGAACACGCTCTTCCTGGAATTAACTTCCAGGCCCCAATCATGAGCCCACCTAACTAATTCGTCTAAATCTGCTTGCAGTTAACAACGATCAGTCTCATTTCTTATTGTTCTCCAAATTTTAACATCATCCGCAAACAATAACGTCGACGACTTAAGTAATAAAGGTAGTTCATTAATATACAGAAGGGAAAGTAAAGGGCCTAAGATGGTGCCTTGGGGTACACCACTTTTGACCGGTTTCCATTCGGATAGAGTTCCATTGACCCTCACTCTCTGTCTGCGGTCACATAAGATGCTTCCTATCCATTCCTGTATAGCACCTGTTATTCCAAAGCTCGAGAGCTTTTGCATAAGACCTAAGTGTGAAACTTTATCAAACGCTTTGCTAAAATCTATGAATATCACGTCGACAGACAGGCCGTTGTCTAGGGCAGCTGTCCAATCCTCTCTCGCAATGAGTAAGTTAGTCAAGCATGAATGCTTGTTACGAAACCCATGTTGCTCGGGAGTTAACAGATTGTACGAATCTATGTGACTCAGTAGCTTAGCCCGAATTGATTTTTCAAGTAACTTAACCACTATGCTGGTCAGGCTAACAGGCCGGTAGTTAGATACGGTCCGTCTCTGACCATCCTTAAATATAGGACTAACTATGGCGTCTTTCCAGTCTCTAGGTAGTTGAGCCTGTGAAAGGGACATGTTGAGGAGCATCGTGAGCGGTCTTGAGATAATGTCCGCAAGCGATGACAGCAAACGTGGGTGTAACCCATCGGGGCCCGGTATCTTACAAGGTTTTGGGTTAGTTATCAAAGGAAGAACAATATCCTCTGTCACGTGTAAAGGTCCTATGGCTGGTATCTCATTGTCAACGGGACAAGTAGCTGTAACACTACACGTAGAGTAGACTTCACTGAAATAGTTAGCAAATGTCTCCGCTTTCGCTAGATGAGATCCAGCCAATAAAGCTGAATTTTCGCTTAACAGTAACGAGGGGATACCATCACTTCGTTTCGTCCGCCTTTTAACATACGAAAACAGTCGCTTCGGACAGGTACGGCTATCGTATGCCAACTGTCGTTCGTAAGCCGTGCGGGATTTAGCTATGGTCTTTTTACATATATTCCGGATTTTTTTATATTCTCACTTAAATGATGCCTGACCTGTTGACAAGAATAAGTCCCAGAAGTGTTTCCTACGCTTCAACAGCTTCCGGGTTTCCTTATTAATCCATGGAGAGCAATATGATAGCTTACGTGCTGACCATGGGATAAACGGTTGAGTTACGGATTCGAACGTAGACTTAAACCTATTCCATGCATCATCAATCGATCCATCAGCATCGACTGACCAGTCAATCGAGATAGCATAGTCCCTGATTGCCGGAATATTAGCTCTCCAGATATTAGGACGGGGTGGAGCAGATGCAAATTCTATACCATGTATCCGGAACTTAAAGGAAAGTACGACATGGTCACTATTCACCAGTGGGGGAAGGTGTTGAATGTCGACGATATCTTCACAGTGGTGTGTGAGGACAAGGTCTATCAATGACGGATTATGTTCCAAGTCTATATGCGTCGGCTTAACGATACATTGTACAAGTGCACATTGAATAATTGATGACAAAAGGACGCTATCGAAACCCCCACATGGAGCTGTGAGCTCTATCCAGTTTATATGGGGTGCATTGAAGTCTCCAACGATGAGACAACATTCTGCCTTACTCCAAGAACAGACGTGTCTTAGGATAAGGTCGTCAGCGACAAGTAGCTTGTTCTGGGCTTGTGAACATTTTAAGTGTCCTCGTAAATTCTCTGTTTTGGGAGACAAGAAAAGTAAGGGCACATCAGATGCGAATTTACCACCAAGCTATTTAAAAACTAATCAAGTCGTGTCTGATTCTTCTATATGAAAATGAGAATTGGTTTAGTTTAGCTAATCTGTTATCATACAGGAGCTTTGCTATTCCAATAGTCATCTTAGTTGCGGTCCTTTGAACCTTTTCCAACAGCCCACTGTCTCTTTTAAGACAGGGACTAGCTGCTTACATGCAGTACTGGGGTTTAGGACGAACGAGCACCGTATACAAAGTCGGAAAGGTTTTAGCATCGATATGGCTAAAGACTAACACATAAACCATAGGGTTCGAAGACCTTTGGTGGCTGTTACATGGGAGCATGCAGTGGCTTTTAGGTCTTGGCTAACTATGACTCCCAAGTCATTGTGTGTCTAGATAACTAGTAGCTCACTGTTTTTCACCATGTATGTATCTGTACCTTGGCGACCAATGTGCATCTTAATGCACCGGTGATGATAGGACACTAGGAAGGTCATTTACATACAGGAGAAACAACACAGGCCCCAAAACTGCACCCCGAGGCAATCCGCTAAACACAGTTTCCAAGCTAGACAACTTGGAGTTCGCCCGTACTCTTTGTTAACGCTCAACTAGAAAGTCTTTTATCCATATGTTACCTCCAATCCCGATATTACTTAACTTAGATAACAGCCGGTTGAGAGGAACTTTGTCAAGAGCTTCACCAAAGTCAATATAGGCTACATCTATAGATAGGTTCTGGTCTTTAAGAGCGCACCAATTTTCACAGGCTACTAATATATTAGTAAGACAGAAATAACCTGTTCTAAAACCGTGCTGCTTTTCAGAAAAAAATCTGGTTTCAATCTAGATACTCAACTTCCGAATAATCTTTTCTAAAATTTTACCAACCACGCCAGCTAGGTTTACGGGTCAATAGTTCTCAGGTTTACATTATGTATCTGTTTTGTAGCTCTTGAGTGTTGTGGTATGGGGAGCGTGGCGAGTCAGTTCTTCCTCTCGAAGTGCTCCCACGTAGCCACGCGTATACAGCCCATGACAGGGAAGTTTACTCACTGCCTTGTGTTTAAGAAATTTGGAGGACGAAAGAAAAACGTCCGGCTCTTTAACCGGGTAGGTGGATATGAAGGATCCACATAGGGAGGTTGGGATACTCTGATTTCTAGCCCATGGTGCACATGGGCTCCAGGATCCTGAAGGAATAAATGGCGTATGAACCTATTGTTATTCACTTCCATGAGACTGCATCTTCTAACGTTGCTCTTCTGCCTTGTGGATTCGACCTTTAGGTCAAAGGCTCTTGCGTTCTTATGGTCTTGTTTTGTAATCTACTTAGTGTTACAGATAGATTGAAATATATGCAAGGGATTAGCGATAAAATTTACAATCTTTTGGTAACCTAGATGCATTTCTAACTTTTGTTACTTTTTCCTTATTACAGCCGTGGGAGGCGTTAACTATTTATTAACATAAATATCCAGTCGCATGTCGAAACGCTCTGGCTTAGGTGTGGTATGTCATATCTGTCCAACTACTTAACTAGAAGTAAGATCACCAGCGAAGAGTTATCAAAACCTTTGAAATTGTCAAAACCATCTTTGGACAGTGATGAAGAAGACTATAACGATAAAGATTGTTTCCGATTACATGAAGCGGATATAGATGGTATCTGAGTATTTACTGTATATTATTCTACAAGGTCAGGAAGCTACGACTTTAGAGTATGATGATGAAGTTAAAATAACTCCATTTAACATGAAAGAAGAGCTTGAGGAAGACGGACACTTCGACTCCGCTGGCACTTTCATTTTCAAGAAAGTTGGTAGAAAAATTATGATTAACGGTTCCTATTATTATAGCAAGTTGATGCTCGTGATAACTGGTTAGAAGATATTAATTGGCTGGAAGTCAAGAAAAATCAAGAAAAGAATTCGTTGAAAGACACATCGATAAGCGATGAACTTGGTGGAAAAGTGCTAAGTAAAGAGGAGAAACTCACTTTGTACCAAGAACTCCTATCTTATTTGCAACCTTCTGAGACCGTTCTGCGCAGTATTAGACGTATGGGTGCCTGTTCAGATTCTAAAAAGTCTGCTTCAGCCAGTCAACGCTGGCTAAAAAATAAAAATCCGAAAACTGAAGCTCAGACGTAAGTGTCACATATGATGTTGTACTTGTGATTATGGTATACGTATTCCAGTATATGTTGTGTTAGAGATTATGTCTAAACAACTTATTACGATTGTGATAGGAAGTAAAGTATAGCTTTCCGTTTTTTTCCTAATTTTGAAATTAGTGTTTATTCATCAGTGGTGAAAGGGAATAATGATATAAACGTCATGGGGAAATATTTCACTCTTTATACAATTAGAGAAACTCATCGAAACATTTTGAATTAAAAATGTCATTTACTGGAACGGTAAAGTCGTATTTGTAGTTATTTATCACACACAAGTCTGTACTAAAATAGATGTCCCATCATTTAAAAAGTGGTCGTAAGCGTTTCCAAGTCCAATGAGTAATGTGAAATAGTTAAGTGGAAATAGTTTATATATAGAAGATAAATGTCTGCTTACAGAATATTGGGAAAATGCGGATAAATAGAAAAGAGGGGTCATAGCTTCTGAAGTTATAAAAAGCCTAATATAATTTTTCTATGACCAGTGTAGTGTGAGGACTTGGAGATCTCGTCTTTAGACAGATCAGGCTTAAAATAGTTAATTTCCAACAATCGTATCCTTTAAAATTCAATAAATGTATCATTCTAGTAGAACATTGTAGCGAAACAGATTCATACACTGTTTTATCTCACATTTCTGGTGTAAACGGTAAAAAGAACTAACCCCACGTCCAAACCAAATTAGTTGGATTGAAAAATCATTAAGTCGTAGATTCACGTTATGGAACCGGAATATTGTCTAAGTCCAATTCATATGTGTACTAGTGTACATTTATTGTATTACTCATAATATACTAGGTTCTTGAAATTTCCAGGTAGTAAGAGTCATACTTGTATATTCAGAACGAATTGTTCTAAAAAAACATTTTCATCCTTAAAAGTTATATTTACTACATTCAGATATTTTTTCCAAAAAACATTTTCCAGCGGCGATCCAGAAGGGTTGATTCGCGTTACTGAATTAGCTGATCAGCTTGTTCAAGGCGGAGATTTCGATGTTTATCAAAAAACATTCGATGATATCAAAAAATTGATAGAATGTACAAAACAATTTGCTGTAGATGATGAACTTGAAGTCCTCGGTCAGGCATTTGATGAAAAGCAAGTTGACAATAAAGGTTTGTTGTTTTTTTACCTTCTTTTTTACCATCTATACTTTGTAGTAAAATTTGTAAACATGATCGTAGCGGTAATGTTGAAGACTACAGCTTTCAGCTTTTTGGTTTCAAATTTTATTAAGGCAGTGTTGTTTTGTAATTTTCTAAGGCATTTTGCTACATCTACGACTCTGATTATGTGAATAATTGAAATGAAATAGAATTTTTTGTAATCCACTTAGATATGGTTGGTGATTCTTAATTCGTATCACGGTGACATTAAAATTAGTAACTTTCAATATATTCATCATCTAGGAAATAACTATAGATTCCATGTTTGATCTAGAAAATAAACATTTATCGAGACCTTATTTTATTTTATTTAAACACAAATATTGGTACAAAGAAGCACTAGATACATATGCGCCGCACAAATCTCATTTGATTTGTGTGAGTGCTGTGATACTCCCCAGGTGCCCAAACCGAAGCAGGTGGTTTCCTTAGGGGGCCATACTCGGACCTTTCGACCTAAAGGTCTGATCCACAAGGCAGTGGATCATCGTGAGGAGATGCAGTCTCATGGTAGCCGGTGACCAATGATTGATTCATACGCCATTTGTTCCTTCAGGATACTGGAGCCCATATGCACCATTGGTTTGGAATCAGGGTTTTCCAACTCCCCTAGGTGGACTTTCCGTGTCCACTAACCCGGTTAAGGCGCCGGACATTCGCTTTTCGTCCTCTCACTTTCGTGAACAGCACCCCCGCCACGAGAAGGCAGCGAGTAGGACATCCCTGACAGAGGCTATATACGCGTGGCCATGTGAAAGCATTTCGAGAGGGGGTGGCCCCTCATACTCTCAGCCGTACCAGGGCATTTAGGGGGCAATCTATTCATTTTACTTCTTCAAGGATATTTGCGCGTAAATGTTACAAAACATCAGTCACTAAAAAGCCGTTAACTATAGGTAGACCAAGACCTTTCATATTTTCTTATCCTATTTCTCTCGTTATGTATCCGGAATCACTTCATGGTTAAAATACTTTTGATTGATTAGATTAAATGTTAAATGTTGTTAACTCTTCGCTTGATCATCTTATGATGTACTTATTTATAGTGAAAAAACAAAATTGTAAGACTGAACACAAATATGCTTTCGTCTCAGTTATTAGACGATATCAATGCTGTAAGGTTAAATTAATAAGAGGTGAAGTAAAGTGAATAGGAAACAATTTAAAAAGACGAATAAAAGTCACGAAATGGTACTGTGTTCACTCTAAACTTCATTGTGTGGGTAGAGAGTGTCCGGAGATTTGTGATAAATATTCCAACCACAATGAAGATTGGCGCTACACCAACTACTGGTTCGCCATCAGGTACTTTATATTTAAAATTAAGACTTCATCCAGTGGTTCCACCATATCCACTGGTTCACTTCGCAAATGTTTGTAACTTCTTGATGCCTTTTACTTTCAGCGAGAAAATCATTAGTCGAAGTAGTACCTTTTAGCTGCTGAGACAGTGAGATTGCTCATAGTCACAGTTAATCATCCATGTGTTAGGGGGATATAGATTGGATCAAAGCATGCTTTGTTCAGGATTGTGTTTGGGTACGCTGATTGGCTATTTCTTGACTAACCAGCCCTTTGGGGTACTTAGAGAAGAGTGTAGAATCTTATGTAAAAGTTTCAAATATACTAACTTTTTTCTTATTTTGGTTCCTACTTCCACCCACCCTTGTTATTTGGAATGTACTTGCATTCATGTTCAACCGTGTTCTGTTTTGGGAACTTGTCGAGTGAAGGAGTGTCCAAGAATACTAAGCAATAAGAGAAACCATAACAATAGACTACATTATATATATAATTCAGCTATCGGTCTGTCATAATTATGAATGCCCCCAAATACCCTGGTACGGCCGAGACTCAGGAGAGTCCGCTCTCCCTCTCGAAATGCTCTCACATGGCCAGCGAATATATAGCCTCTGCCAGGGAAGTCCTACTCACTGCCTTCTCGTGGCGGGGGTGTTGTTTACGAAATTGAGAGGACGAAAAGCGAATGTCCGGCGCTTTAACCGCGTTGGTGGACAAGGCGAGTCCACCTAGGGGAGTTGGAAAACCCTGATTCCAAACCAATGGTGCATATGGGCTCCAGTATCCTGAAGGAACAAATGGCGTACGAATCAATCATTGCTCACCGGCTACCATGAGACTGCATCTCCTCACGATGATCCACTGCCTTGTGGACTAGACCTTCAGGTCAAAGGCTATGGTTGTGGCCCCCTAAGAAAACCGCTTGCTTCGGTTTGGGCACCCGGGCAGTATCACAACCCTCACACAAATCAAATGGGATTTGTGTGGCGCATATGTATCTGGTGCTTTCTTGTACCAATATTTATGTGTTTAAATAAATAAATAAATTATGAATAGCATACAGTAGGATGTTACACAAATTTGTAAGCTTCATCGGCAAGTACATTAGTTCCATTGGTTAATAGCAGTATACATAGGATTAAAACTAAATATAATTCTTCTCATACATCCTGCACGACTTGTTAAAGCACACATCTGTTTTGTCGACCTGTATATATGGCTAACAACTTGTATTAGCCTATAAGATTTGTAAAAATGATCAAGTTTCATATTTGATAGGAAATAAGAATTTCTGATAAATCTGTGTCTACTTAATTGGTACTGATTTGTGGTGATAATCATCTTCAAAATCGTATTTATGACTGTGTCCCTGAGGTCAAGTAGTTATTAGAAATTCTAATGACAAGTCATAACATCTAGGGTCAGTTAAGTATTGTATGACACCTGTAGTAAGCATAGAACATACTGTGTTAATTATTGGGTAAGATTAATAATTAACTTTCATAAAACTTGTCGTATTAGTCTAAAGACAAATATCCTGTACACAAGGCTCAGAAATAGATTATCAAGATCAAATACACCATGCAAAGAATGATCAGCCCTAATGAGTTGGTGTCTGACAAAATCTCAGCACGGATTCAAAAGGCTCGTTTGGCTTTTGCCAACTTACGTCACCTATGGCAAACACGAGATATCCGTCTATCAATTAAGGGACAAGTATACTGCGCAGCAGTTCGCTCTGTTCTACTTTACGGCTGTGAAACATGGCGATTAAGAGTAGAAGATACTCGTAAATTACTAGTATTCGATCACAGATGTCTTAGAAATATTGCCCGCATCTGCTGGGATCACCGGGTAAGTAATGGAGTGCTTAGACACAGGGTATTAGAGAATAATGCTAAATCAGTTGATAAGGTTGTGAATCTACATTGACTGAGATGGTTGGGCCACGTGTGACGTATGCCTGAGTACCGATTACCACGACACGCTATGCTGACTAGTGTAGGGGCGGCCGAACCAAAACGTGGCATCAGTGCTTGAAGTCACTAACTTCTAGTCTGAGCCATGTTGGCAGATGCAGACTACTTGGTTGGGGTCCGCGTGACTATCGTAACCAATGGTTGGAGACTCTAGGTGACATGGCTCAGAATCGATCACAATGGCGTAAGTGTATGCACTCTTTATCTTCCTTTAAACCTTGAGACTAAAATTGCTTCGTAACTTTCTTCCTTCCCATACTATATCCTTATATACAACATATCCTTTATATACTACCATCACTAAATTAACTACTTCTATGGATACGGTGTTCATCTTGTTGTGCTAATGAGGTATGGCAACTTGGGCCGATGCATATATGTGCCTGGTCCTATGTTGTAGCTGACTGACTGACTATATAGTTAATTATTCAAAATAGTCAACCCTACTCATATTCAAATTTCCAAAATTGGTTTTTAGATGAAATCAAATCAACTGAAGAACATGATGGTACTGACCATGATGACAATAATAATAATACCTCAGTCATGTGGCATTTAAAACGCTCAAATAAACCAAATACAGAGATTGAAGGACCATATACATCTGAACAATTGAAGGCGTGGCTTCAAGATGGAACATTCAATGACAATGACAATATTTTAATACGTGAATCAACGAAATCTGATGGACAATTCTATAATATCACACGTATTGACTTTGATTTGTATGAATAAAAGAGTAAATATTCACTTTTTTCAATATTATACTCCCTTCTTTTATGGATTCTATTGTATATAGAAACATTTGTGAATATATCTGTTCGTTTTTTCCCTTGCTCATTTCTTACTTTATATTTCACTTGATTTTATTAGCATATTGGAAAATAACATCTTAGTCATGCCTGTTTAACAATTGATTATTATTATTATTATTATTTAAACACATAAATATTGGTACAAGAAAGCACCAGATACATATGCGCCATACAAATCTCATTCGATTTGCTTGAGGGCTGTGATACTACCCAGGTGCCCAAACTGAAGCAGGTGGTTTTCTTAGGGGGCCACACCCGGAGCCTTTGACCTGAAGGTCTAGTCCACAAGGCAGTGGAGTATCGTAAGGAGATACAATCCCATGGTAGCCGGTGATCAACAATTGGTTCATACGCCATTTGTTCCCTCAGGATACTGGAGCCAGTCCATGTGCACCATTGGTTTGGAATGAGGGTTTTCCAACTCCCCTAGGTGGACTTTCCGTGTCCACCAACCAGGTTAAAGTGCCGGACATTCGCTTTTCGTCCTCTCAATTTTGTAAAGGACACCCCCGCCACAAGAAGGCAGTGATTGATGTTGCAGCATTTATAGAAACTCAACTATGTTTCTGATCCAAAACCCCGAGAATTAAATATTTGACACTTTTCACGTAGTATTTCATGGAAATGGTGAAAATTTGATTGTAGTTTGCATTACTAACTAATATTGATTAGAGAACTTGAAATTAATCAATTGCTGTTTCGTCTCACAAATCCCCAATACTTGTTTACTCCTGTCGTCAACCAGGATTCTCCAGTCAATCTTTACGAAAGTCAGTCTATTGATATCAAAGTTGAGCGTCTACGGAATCCTTCACTCGGTTCAACAACTTTGTGTTAAAAATGTTTCCTGGTACTGACAACCATGTTATGCCTCCGTAGTTCTCACACTTTCTGAGATCCCCTCTGTTTGGTATCTTGATAAGGTATCTTTCTTCTCAGTCTGTTGGTATTTGTTGTTCCTCTAAAATCTTTTGAAGAGAACGTTTAACATCTTTGCAGTTGCCTCTTTCACTTAAATAAGTAAAAACCATGTGCTCTCTAGTGACCAACTTTAAGATTTAGCAAGCAATTGTGTTTGGTGGAATTCGATCATAATGGAAGTGAAACAATCGTCACTAATGTTATCGTATAGTGTCGGCAATAAATAAGGAATTGACTGAAGTTGGAATTGTGAAATATTGGATGCTAATTCAGTAGTCTAAGGATAATATGGTCTATATTAGGACTGATGGTTATGAGTTCGATCTTTTCAGAGTACTACGGAGTCTTAAAACAAAATATTTGTACATTGCTTAACTGTTCTAAAATAGTCATCGGTACCCCATGGAAATTCCCTTAACAAAAAACAAAGCTCAGTCATTATTAATAAACAACGGTTTCCATCTAATCATATCTTTGGAACTTCATTAGCGTAAAAATCTACAGAAATGCCACAGAGGATTAGTTTTCATAAAGCTAGTTCGTTTTCAAAGAGCTCTTGGTGTTGTACGTTTAAGTTAGCTTTACTTCTTATCTCAACCTCTGTTTTTCTTAAACAGATAATTTTAATAGAAAAAAAGAATCTAGCAAAGGAAGTTCACTTTTTGACGAAATCATTTACTAAAGCTTTACATTCGTATTTATAGTTGTATGATAAATATATGTCTATAGAGAGATAGAAAAGATTGCATCATGAAGTGATACGATACTCTAAATATCAGATGAGGTTGCGTAATAATCAGGGGGTTAGAGAAGAATAAGAATAATTTACAGGTTCAGTCAGTCACAACGTAGAACTTCGTACTTACGTACATCGGTTCGAGTTGCCATACCACATTAGCACAGAGATGCAGTTGTCGATTCAGATCCCATAGTGTTAGAAGTAGTAAGAGTATAAGCATTATGTGAAAGGTTAGGGTTTGAAGATTTTATTCAAGGAGTATAATCCAGTGAAATAAATTTGAAAAGAGAAAAGGATAGGGACATGAAGAATTTGAGAGAACTCAAAAAGTGGATACACCGCCATTGCAAACGATTTTGAGCCATGTCATTCAAGGTCTCTAACCATCGATTGCTATCATCTCGCTAATCCCAACCAGGTAGTCTACACCTACCGGCATGGCACAGTCCAATTGTCAGTGACTTCATGGATTTGTGCCATGTTTTACGGGTTAGAATTATGAAGGGTAATTGTCTGTTTGACAGATAGGAAAAAAGGAAGAACATAAAGGTCACATTAATAACTGAATAATAGTCCTGAGAAGTTTTTAAAAAATAATAACTACAGTTTGGGATTACAAAACTATGATCAAAAAAAGCAAGACTAGAAGATACCACAAGAGGGAATCAGGGTCAAGGAAGGATGAGAGGTTGGACGTGTTGTTTTTGCGCTCAGAGTTCGAGCTTTCATTGGTTGGTCGCCAACGCCTCAACAGTGCTTAAGTTTTTTTTAATCGAACTCCCTTGGGTTCAGTTCCTTTGATTGTGTCGATTATTTTGAAGGAAGACTCCTTTGGAGCAACATATCCACAGATAATTAAGTGCTGGTTGCTTCAAATACAGAATAGACTGTCCAGTAAGGTTATTTTGCTGTATAACAGTATAAATCGAAGTCCAGGTAGGTTTTTATGTCAATAAAATGTTGATTCCCGTTTCATCCTTATTAAGAATCTTAATTCAGAAGGAATTGGAGTCTTATTCGTTTCATGGTTGAATTTCTTGGTTTATTAAAAAAAATCGTTCATTATACCTACTTACTGATTTTAACTCATTTCACCCAACTTTACTCATGGTATGAAGAATTTGTGAATATTGTTCAATTTGCAGCTTAGGCGGACTGTTTGTTATGAAAAATGTGAACTGCTCGATCCCTTTCTCAGTGACGTAAAGATTGAGGGCTGGCTGAGATATTTAGTTGGTTTAAGTCTGATCCCTGACAAAGCCATAGATCTGTACTGATGAGGAGTCTCCTACTAGGACAAAAGGTGAATTCGGTAGTTCTTGATCCTAATCGTTATCTTGCTAAAGCGAGTTGATAGTGTAAAAAAGAAATTAAACGTAAACCTTTTTTTCAGAATAGGATCAAACGCATTGATTTTCAATGTGAAATCCGCTTGGAAAATTCCTATCATATTTGTAGTTTGCAAGTTTCTGCCACTAACCAACATTTATATTTTTTAAGTTACTTGAATTAGTTTTTGTTCAAGATGATCTGGCGCGCTGTTAAAGGTATGAGGGTCGTTGTGACTTCCTAGTTGTCTATGGTATGGAAGGATATTTTTTCAAGACCTGGAAATAAAATTGATTTTGTAGCGGTCTTAGTGACTTGTGAGCGTGATTGGATAAGCCAAAGAACAACTCCTCATGAATTGCGTTTTATAGTAAGCTTTTGTTGTTTTAGCCTTTTCACTTGTAAGCGCTTACAACCGGTGACAGAAATACGTGCTGTACGGTAAGATATAATGTTTTTAGGATCAACGTCTTCTCACTCTTTCCTTACGTTGTGAAATGGTAGCATCGCCACAGAAGCTAGTTGTCTAAGGGAAACACCTTATCGTCTTCATAGCTCTTTACATTAAGCAGTACGTCTTCTCCCTCAAGCTTCAAGTTTTCTGCTTTTAACCATTACCGTTCCCCAACCAACCTGCCTGGCAAGATGGGACGTAAAGGAATAAGTTTGCCAGCCAACATAGCTCGGCTGAATCATTAAGATAGTCAAACCCGAACAACACGTTAAGGTAGTAGAAAGAGTCGAATGAACCAAAATTATTTGAACGAAAAAAAGTATTTCGATAATTAATCCACTGCTGAGGAGTCTCACAATAGGACGAAACAGCCGTCCAGTGCTTCCAGATTTTCCATAGTGGTCTAGCTTCAATTGACTCATGATCTCAACTGTTAAAATTAGTTCCGTACTCTTAGGTAGTGTACATTAATAATTCTATCTGGTATCCATTAATACTTTATGTGGTACCAGTTTGTCAAGAAGACGGCATTTCTCTGAATACCATCAGTTACATCTAAGGGGCAAGACTTATTTTTTCAGGAGGGAAAGGTGATATGTAGAGCCAATCAGAAGTAGCCGAATGAGATGGTCGATCGACGGCAATCGGAAGTGACCTGAGGGACAAGTGCATTTCACAGGCTAAGAAATAAATCAACTTCCCTAAGGATTACAGTGTTATGTATATGAATAAGTATTTGTGCATTTTATTCGGTAGTCCAATACACTTTCTTGCCCAAGTAGTTAGTTCTGAGGGGGGGGGCAATGCATAGCAAATCATGTATCAATGTCAGATTTTGAACACCTTTCGTCACAACACCATTTTACGACAAAATTTTTCAAAAACGAACCACTCCTTACAAAAAAACCTTCAAATGATGCAGAACAGAACGAAATCTACACAATTATATATCTTTAAATATATTATTATTCAATAAGTTAAAACAAGGCAATTTATTGTACATTAAAAGAAAAGACAATCTCCTGAGTATAATTATTACATCTATAGTGAATAACTAGAAAAATAATATTAGTAAGTAAATAAGTAGTACATACATTATTACGTAAATTCTTTTTTAGAAAAAAAATAAGAATAATTGAGCATTCTAAAGAAGAAAAATTATTGAACACACATTGATAAGTTTAGAAATAAGTCGTTCCTTATTTTTAAATTATTCACTTTAATAATAATAATAATATTAATCATTACTATTAGTTGCCAAGATACATGGGATCCTCCCAAAGGACAAATAGAGTAATGATGTATCCAGTAACAAAAAAAAAGGGTTTAAAAATACACCAACAACAACAATAAAATGATTATTAGTATTAAAAAAAACATAAGAAGAATACATCTAAAGATCACAGTTTATATTAGGTAAGGAAGCAAATTTTGCATGAATATAAACACCAGTTGCTTTCCAAAGATCATCGTTCATTGGATATTGTGAAGAGGTCAATTTAATATTGGGACACTAGAAGAAGAGAATTTTTTTAAATAAAAAAAAGAAATGAGAAGGAAAGTTCCATGGGGCAGTAAAATAACTTGGAATTAAAAAGGAATAAATATTTTTTCTTTAATGGTAATGACCTAACGCTACTGCACCTTCGTGACGCAACCGGTTAACGCGTTCGAAAAGTTGGTGATTCAAAATAGCCCCCAAATGCTCTGGTACGGCCGAGAGTGGAGAGAGTCCACTCTCCCTCTCAAAATGCTCTCACATGGCCAGCGAATATATAGCCTCTGCCAGGGAAGTCCTACTCACTGCCTTCTCGTGGCATTACTGTTGTTTACGAAAGTGAAAGGACGAAAAGCGAATGTCCGGCGCTTTAACCGGGTTGGTGAAAACGGCGCATCCAACTAGGGTAGTTGGAAAACCCTGATTCTAAATCAATGGTGCACATGGACTCCGCTATCTTGAGGGAACAAATGGCGTATGAACCAATCGTTGGTCACCGGCTACCATGGGACTGCATCACTTCACGATGCTCCACTGCCTCGTGGATCAGATCTTTACGTCAGAGGCTCCGTGTGAGACCCCCTAAGAAAACCACCTGCTTCAGTTTGGGCAAATGGGCATATCACAGCTCTCACACAAATCAAATAAGATTTGTATGGCGCATATGTATCTGGTGCTTTCTTGTACCAATATTTATGTGTTTAAATAAATAACTTATTCTTTAAATTCTTACTATGCAAGACAGATTGGTTAATGAACGATAAGAATAAGAGTAGCAACTTAAGTTTTGAGGAAGAAGTTGTACTGACTAGTGATATTAGAGTATAACGGCAGAAAGGTGTTACTACTATAGTGAGAATAAGTGATGATGATACCTACTCATAACGGAAGGAAGACTTTATTAAAGCTCTATTCTAAAAATGTCACCTCAGCCCACGGATTCCTGTCTCTTGTAATAAGGCCTTACAAGTATGCAGATAACACATCAATAGCTATTCTCAAAATCGTTTATATGTGGCCGGACTCAATCATTTGTTCTTTGAGCTCCGTAGTCACCTTACCAGGTTGCCAATATCGATCGTTTTCTTTTCACTTTTTAAAAAATCTGCTATCTTCCCTGTTAACTCTTCTACCATGTCTGGATAATAGTGTGATGTATGCTACTCTTGTTGACAGATGTAAGTAGCATGTAACACCAATCAGAAGTGGAATGCTTGTCAAAAGAAGATTGAACTGAAAGGAATAGGAAGGAATTGGAAGAATCATGAACGATGCAAAGGATAACTGGTGGAAGATGTGCAAATGAAGGGTTGACATTAATTTCACGGCTATTATAACGAATTTAAAACTAGCAATATAATTGGACGAAACGGAATGAAAAAAATAGAAAAATGGCTATCAGTTTAATGTTATTCTTCCATCACTGTGTATAATGAGAGAACAGAGAATATGAATCATTTTCTATACCTAATGTTCTCTATTACCATTGATACTGTTACGATTCGACGATTTGCTTTGCTAATTTTATCTCCGTGTTGCGACGGCGTGAAAACTTGGACCGATGTATACATGTTCTAGGTTCTAATTTGCTGAATAACTAAGTGGTCATCCTCTCAATAACAGCTGATCATCATAATAATTATCATTATTATTATTTAAACACATAAATATTGGTACAAGGAAGCACCAGACACATATGCTCCGCACAAATCTTCTTTGATTTGTGTGAGGGCTGTGGTACTACCCAGGTGCCCAAACCGAAGCAGGTGGTTTCCCTAGGTAGCCACACCTGGAGCCTTTGACCTAAAGGTCTGATCCACAAGGCCGTGGAGCAACATAAGGAGATGCAGTCCCATGGTAGTCGGTGACCAACGATTGATTAATACGCCATTTGTTCCCTCAGGATACTGGAGTCTATGTGCACCATTGGTTTAGAATCAGGGTTTTCCAACTACCCTAGTTGGATGCGCCGTTTTCACCAACCCGGTTAAAGCGCCGGACATTCGCTTTTCGTCCTCTCAATTTCGTAAACAACAATAATGCCACGAAAAGGCAGTGAGTAGGACTTCACTGGCAGAGGCTATATACGCGTGGCCATGTGAGAGCATTTTGAGAGGGAGAGCGGACTCTCCTGAGTCTCGGCCGTACCAGGGCATTTGGGAGCCATCATAATAATAACAATACTTCAAATTATGAAGAAAAAGTTAAATACTTACAGAGCTATTTTTCACAAAGTCATAACCCTGAGAGTTATTGAGGAAGGTAAATGGATTCATATGAAGATTTTTCATTAGATTTTGAATTCGTTTAATTGGAAATAAATGTGCTTGAGTACTGAATACATAATCATATTCATTCACATTGACGGGATTTAATTCATCGAATAACTACGAGAAGAAACCAAAAGGAACAAATATAATTGTAATTATAATGATATTGATAATTTCTTATGGTTTAATAATAATGTGTTGTTGATATTAAAAAAAGTGAATTAGTCAACCTTTTATGACCTATGAATTCAATCTGCACTAAGAATGATCTGATATAAATGACATTGATCACCACCCAGTGATCAATCAATTGTAAATACATGTCACTCCTACAGGAGGCCAGTTGCAGTCAGGAAAGCTCAGTGGTAACGACTCTGACAAGGAAGCTGGATGACACGGGATCGAATACGTCACAGAGCATCAGTTCCCTCAATATTACAGGTATGCCTTGCTGACGAGTGCCAAGTAGCACAAAACCTAGGTCCACGATTTCCTGTTGACTACCTTCAACCAAAATCTTTCCTATGAATTAAGTTAGTTTGACACTAATACGTTGATCTACATGTCTATTATACTTTAAATCCTGGATATGTAGTGGAATACGTAATGAGATGTAGATTTGAATAGGACTTAACAAATAGAACAAAACATCAATACAAATATAAAGATCTCAATCTGTTACTAGATCCACCTTCCCATCAACTGCTCAAATGTACTAAAAAGTCGTAGTGAAAAACTTGTGATGTACAGAAATAATCGTTTGTAAATAAGGATGATTTGATAAGTTATCAACATACATGGTATGTGTTGATGAAAACAACAAACATGAGTGATTTCTTGTGCTCTTTATTTTATGACCGATTCAGTACCAAGATGATTTTTCATAAATTGCATTTGAACCATCGACTAAGAGAGACAATAGAACACAAACTGATGGGCTGGTCAATTCAAGAGATCTTTAAAGTGTTCTACTCACCTGTTCCCCTATTCCTGAATCTCAGTGATTCCCTTGCCTTTTTTGTCATTGACTGCTCGCTCTGGTTTACCATATTTCTCTGATAGTCTTTTCGCTGTATCATATTACTTTCTCTTGCAGCTTTTCCGCTGTCACTTCTAGATCTTCCATGTATTTCCGCTGGTCAGCTCTAATGCTCTTCTTCACCCTCTTGTTTACTTCTGTGTATTCGATCTAAAGCTCGGCTTTCATTGACCTGGTTAGTCTGTTGTTAATTGTTCTCTTCTTATTCTTCCTTCCTTGAATCTTGTCCGGGGTTTCGATAGAGCCACATTCCTTATGATAATGCTTATTGCGGTCTAGAACCTCCTCACACGTTGGAGTTAGTGTCTCTATGATCCCATTCCAGTTATCTTCCACAGTAGTTTCTTCTTTCCGTAGTTCCTGTAGGGCTTGGAACCTGTTGTTCAGAGTTATCTTGAATTCGTTGAGTATGTCAGTATCTCAAAGGAAGACTGTATTGAACTTCTGTAATGCTGTTTGTCCAGTTGTCCAATGCTTCTTTAGCTTCAGTTTCATATTGGCAACCACCAGTTGGTTGTGATCTGAAGCTATGTCAGCTCCTCTCCTGGTTCTCAAGTCTTCCATTAACCTTGTGAATTTTTTACTGATGCAGATATGATCTACCTGGTTCTCTGTGGTGTCATCCAGCAAGACCTATGTAGCTCTGTGTGTGTTGGTGGGGGATTATTGTGCCGCCTATAACCATTTTGTTGGATGAAAATAAACTTGCAAATCTGTCACCATTCTCCTTCCTTTTCCCAGTCAGCTCATGTCGTCTCATTATATCTTCAAACCCGATGTTGTCTATTCTGACTTCGGAGTTAAAATCTCTCGTCAAGATAGTCGGGTCCTTTCCTGAGTATTTCGCTACGACCAATTGCAGCCTTCAACTCCGCCTGTATCTTCTCCGGGGGCTACTGCCGGTCCCAAGCCCGGATAAAGGAAGAGGGTTGGACATGGAGTTAGCGACCCCATCCCGTAAAAAACCAACTCGCTAAAAAACGCTAACCAGAAAAAATTATTCAAACCATTTAAACTCTGCCCTGGGATTTGAAGGAATAAGTAAGTAGTTGCAGCCTTCCATGAAACTGATCTTCATCGTCTTCCATTATACCATTGGTGGATGTATATAACTGGATAACACTCATTGTAATTACCTCCTTCTTTGTTATGAAAAATGTCTTGATAATTCCGGACTCATGAGATTCCCATCCTATAGGTGCTTTTCGTGCCTCTTTGGACAGCATCAATGCAACTGATTGTGTGTGGGAGGTATTTTCGTCGACCGTATTACAACAGCATCTCTCATGAATCCAGTTTTTTCTATTCAGATTGGGTCCAATGGGTTTCACTTATTCCGAGTACCATCAAGTTGTATCTCCTGACTTGGACTGATGCATATATGTGCCTGGTCCTACGTTGTAGCTGACTGACTGACTGACCTGACTTCTGTAGCTATTTTATTAGTTCACCTAGTCTCCCACACCGTCCGGACATTCCCTGTACCTATATTAATTGTTGGTCTGGTTGTTAGAAGGAGCATAGACCTTGTAACTTCCGAAGAACCTTAGCCTTTACCATGAGACTTCATAACTCTTCTAAATGAAGATCATTCAACTTTCATCTTCAAGCCCTGTCCTTTATCCTGGCTCCGAACTGGCAGTAATCCTAGAAGAGCAACAGGCGGAGCATAAGTCGCGCATAAATACATAAACATAGTCAAAATCTTACAACGACGATTGAATACATGGAGTATCACCTTCAGTAACCGTAAAAAATGAAGGACATCTTATCATACGGGAAATTCCAGTAGATAGAAAAGTCCAAATTTACTGGAGGAGAATAGCACTACTGCAGGAGATGAAAATAATTTTTGGGAAATTGATTATCTTCCATAGTGTGTTATGTTATGACCCCAGTCCAGATACCCAAATCAAAATATTAATAAACTAATAAACCGAAGAGTTAGTGTAGTAGATGGAAGCAACACAAAACATATTTCAACCGAACTGATACTAAGCCCCTACCGAGAACTCTTGACCTAGTTTATGTTTACTCACACTCCATCCGATGATGACAAGGAAAAAGTAATTATTTATATATTTTTCAAAATAACCTTGGGAATCGAAAATATAGGGTGCAATTGTTCTGATGTCTGATCCTAGTTTATTGTGGTCCAAAAATTTAAAACTATGACACTTACAAATTCCTTATTTTGTGTAATTCGAGTTGAATTTTCGTGAAATAATACATTACTGTTAAATCGATTGAGTGCTTGCGTGCCCTGCTGATTCCCGCCAATCAGAGAGAAGTGAATTATCGATCAGAGCAATGATACACAAAAGCCGTATGAGCAGTCTTGAGTACTTATCAGTCCTGCTTTCTGCCTAGCCCAGCCAGTTAAGTCCAGAACATCAATAACAGCCTCAGCAACATGAATCCTTACTCTCAAACATACTGGGTTTATATACCAAACAAACTGACCACATCGTACCATAAAACAGGAAAACAACATTTGTACAAGATTGAGCCAAAGGTGGCTGTGAATAGGGGGGACAGTAATCAATAGACTGGGGATAACTCAAGAATGGTAAATCGTATAATAATAGTTCATAGGTCAAAATGAAGCTTGTGATAAGAGGGACAAGAATATGAATAGTTTAGTTACTTAACAATTATACAATGGGAAATATACATATCATATTGGTCCATAAATGGTCCCCAAAAGTTACCATTCATAATTCTCTTCGGGATATAACTATTACCAAACATATTTCATCATCTTTCCGTAGGTACATAAGTCACTGAGACAAAATGCGTGAACATGACCAAGGGACAAAATCTATTACTTTAAAATGGCAGTATTTAGTAATCCATGTTCTTAACTATCTCAATATACACGTTGTCTAATCTATTTCTTAATTAATACTAAACAGATGTTTTCTTTTATTCTACAAAATCTTTTACTCATATTCTGGCAGAAATTTGTGTTGATGATGTCGTTCAGAAGGATGATGAAAGCTCCACGACTAAACCATCCAGCTCAGAGAACAAAACTCCATCAGAAATATTCTTTTTAAAGACAAAATAATTGTAAGGTTGAAACAAAGAAAATTTCAAGGTTAAGTGAATTATAGCTAAATAACTGTATTCATGAACTTACCAAATATAAGTACTTCAATGTTTCACTTAGAAAAAAGCTTTCCATACGATCTTCTTTAGATTTATCAATTACATTATGAATAGTTGCAAATCCACATCTGGAAAACAAAACAAGCACATTATACAGTATTAGTAACATAATGTATCCATTAGCGACTATGTTTAAGAGGTGATTTCTCGGAGTTCGAGTGAGAAGTGATATTTGACCATGTCGGGTGCGAGCTACCAACATCATCAGAGGACTGTCTACAATATTACAAATTGATTGACATTTAAAATATAAACGACTGAATGCTAACACAGATATTTAAAGGTGAAGTACTTGTTGTGGCCTAAATCTGATTCCTTTTTGATCGTATGAATGATTGTTTGTTGTCAAAATATACGTACTGTCTATCCTCGTATGTAATAAATGACTTATTCCGCGTTGGTGAACCACGGAGTTAAATACGTCAAATACGAGAATGGATTTAAAATAAATATATTTTCTACACTCATTGATCTGGCCAGGGAAACAGAGTGATGAAGCGAATAGAGGAGAGAGAAGCAAAAATGATGCGCACTGGAGATGGCTGGGAAGCCAACTCGAGAGCGAAACGAAAGATAATGCGTATTGGAGATGGCGGGGAAGCCAACTCATTCTAAGCAAGCGTTAATCAACATTTATAGTCAGACAAAAATGATGACAGACATATGATGAATAGGATACGAAGGGTACACATATACGCTCATATAAAAATATGGTCAAGGTTAATAAGCGAATAATTAACAAGATCAAAATATGACTCATGATGTATAGGTGAATTAGCTTGGCCAGAAGCTAGAATAAAGTACATGGGCTTAACATATAAAGCGATACTACATACTCACCCTACAACCCGAATATTCTGAGTCTGATGTTTTAGATTACCACTAATCAGGAGTTTCATACTAGAATAAAACGGTCGTTAAGTACTTTCTGGTTTTTAACAGTTGCTTAAGTTTATTCTATAAACGACTAGAACTATGAAGTTGCTGTAGTATGATAATATTGAACTGATAATTTACAAGTAACAGCAAACCGGTAAGGTGAGTGCACATAAGTAGTTCGTTATCTTCATCGGTATAATCATTATATTTGTGTGAGGGCTGGGATATTATGTAAACAAACAAAAATAAGATAGACAATTTTTCGTGTACACGTTGAACCTAACAGATTCGCGTTCATCGGATGACAATTCAATTAGTCAAATAAATATATTTGAAATCATGAGTCAATTGAATCTAGACTACCATGGAAAACCTGAAAGCACTAGACGGCCGTTTCGTCCTATTGTGGGACTGCTCAGCAGTGCGCATCCACGATCCCGCCTCGCAAGATTCGAACCCAGGGTCTATCGGTCTCGCGCGCGAGCGCTTAACCATTAGACCACTAAGCCGGCATCCAACAGTATTAATGTCTAACTTCAATTAATCCACAAAATTGAGCAACCGTTCATCATTGTCATCAGAGTTGATATCCCACAACAGACCTGGTTGAACTCCACTGGTTACTGATTCTCACTAGAACTCCAGGAAATATCTCTTGGAGCCAGTCACTAGTGAGCAGCAGTGGGAATTCATTTGTACCGAATCAGTCTGGATTTAGTTAACGAATAATTAATATATGTAATTTGGATATGAGCGTATCGGTAAGATAAAGGAACGTTTTTAGTTTTTAATAGATAAATAGTTCCTTATCTGTTAGCAATATTTGTTTTATTTCTGGCATCAAGATATATCATACTTCAGTTCCAGTCGCATTACAGTTTTCTATTTCTCAATTCCTAAAGTTAAAGCTATGTGATAAAGTTACTAACTATATAAGAGAAACTTACTCAGCTTTAGTATATTTATTGATACCATCCATAATATCTTTGCCAACATGTAAATAAAAAGGATGTTTCGTTGCTCTATATAAAAGGTATGTCGATTCAGCGAATTCCGGACGAAGTGGATAAAAGTACAGTTCGGGTTTCTCAGTCATAATATTATAACGTTCTGGAGGTAAACCATAAATTTTCCAAATGAAATAATGTACAGCATGATGACAAATTGCTTCATTTAAATCACCATGAAGAACCTACATTAATAATAATAATAATAATAATAATAAATAGAGAGAAGTTAATGGTAAATAGCATAGATTGTTTTATCGAATGTTAAACTATGAACTATTCAAAATCATATAAGTACTAGCGGGCTAAAATTCCAGCTATTACTTCCGTAAATCAGGGTCGAATCGGAATGAGCTAACTGAGCTATTTCTCGAAGACAGCAAATATGAATATTTGTGAGGAATAATGAGTTCATTTTATGTTGCGAGGTCTAAGTTGTTACAAACATCGACATACTCATAGATACGAAGGTGATCACAGATGAATATGTGTATCATGATGTAGCGAAGATTCCAATTGAGTTAATAAGGTCGCAAAAGAAGTTGTTTGTTTTCGGATAAATAAATAAAGTTTGAGAAGGTGAGTTCCAGAACATCGAACTAGTGACTGTTCAGTAATTTTAGACGACTTGAGATGTTATGATAGATTGTATAAATGACACATAAACTGTAATAGTTTTACAACTTTATGTTTGACTCAGTTTGAAATTATTTGGGTCATCCCACTATTGATGGTTTTGACTGAAAATTGATCAGTGTTGGATGGTACATGGGCATCTTTTGCAGAATGCCGCGATATATCCATTTTGACACAATTCGATATAGACCAGATGGAACTTGGCTAACAGCGTAACCCATGACGTGCGTTTCGTCGTATTTGGGACTCAACAGCTGGATGTATTGCAGAATGTAGGCGCATCCAACTGACGGGTCCCAAGAAGGAGGGAACGCACAACTTAGGTTCTACTACTAGCCAAATTACATTCAATCTACGCTGAATCTGTGTTGTTCAAGTTTGTTGGAATATACAATGTTTTTATTAAATTAGTATTTTGATTCCGGATGTGAGTCGAGTGAGGTATCGTGACCAGAGAATATTAAACAGTATTTACAACAAATATTTCAACAAAATCACCCAAAATGCTTCTAATGAGTAAATTTCTATACGCACAAAAGTAATTTTTATGATGAACTGATCATCTGTTAGAAAGATATTGAGAAGCACGATAGTGATCAACTTGCAAATAGATACTAGAACGCTTTTATTTATTTCAGCCTTCAAACCAATAGTCAGAAATCTGTTAGAGTTATCATGTCATGGTCGAATTACCCTTTATATATTCTTTGCCTGCTCCAACTTAGGATTCACAACAAATTTCCCAATTACTTTACTCGATGAGGATTGATCACATGTTTAAATCTGTTATTTACATAGCCACAGTTAAGATTGATAATACTTACGCGTTGAAGGTAATGAACATAAACAAACGATTAGTTCCCTTTATCATTTTGAATAAAGCCACAACAACAATTGTTATCACAATTCTCTCTGTCACTATTGTCCATTATAACCCAATATTATACTTGAATGAGAATACAGTTGTAAGCAGTTGAAGAAATAACAATAAAATATTATAAATTCATATTGCACTGTCTTAATTGTTTGCTTTTTGGCTTTATTTAAAAGTAGGAATTCTTATGTCCTACTACTACAGGTTATATATTTTAGAGCCCCCAAATGCCCTGATACGGCTGAGAGTGGGTAAAGTCAGCTTTCCCTCTCGAAATGCTCTCATGTAGTTTCATTTGAAGAGCATTTTACACTGCATTAGTTCCTGTGTTTACTTTTACGTCAATATTTTGATCCATAGAGCTAGGATGCAGGAGTTATAACTCAATTGATAAGATTATGTTATTCTTAAGAAATAAACTTACTAATACACCAGACCAGGCTGACTGTAATGTATCTATCCAATGATTGACTTTATTACCAGAATACATATCAACATTCCAATAGATTGGTGGTGAACCACTACCAGATAAACATTGAGGTCGACCAGTACGTAAATGTGACTGAATGCTACTTAATGCTTCGTAGAACATTTGTCCCAATTCATTATCACCAAATAGAATATATGCCTAAAATAAATAATATTATTAGCGATAACTGAATAAGAAGATACAAACTGAGAGTATATACATATATATATCCTTGCGAGATTCTAGTTCATGCTATAAGGTTTTAGAAGAGTTACCACTGTAATATCCCGGTTTCCAAAGGACAAAAATTAATAATTTGATTGGTTGATAGGTGCGTTTTATGAGTCTATTTGTTATACAATCCACTGGGTTAAATGACCCGATATTGTGGTCCGCTTTGTACTAATGGTAATAAATTATGGATGGATAATTTTATAAGCATATCAATTCTATAATATTTGATTAAATTTCATCTTTACAATAAGCTTTAATGATAATAATATTATGATATAGTTTTTTTCTCCAGTGTCTAGGCTAAATAGGTGTTAGATAACTTGCAACATGGGTATTGGTGTACAATACAGATAACGTTTCTTGGAAATGATGATACATTAGAATAAATTGAATCATTTTTAACCTTATTGTACACTTGATTATTGTGATTTTTACAATTTTTAAAGTATAGCCTAATGTCGGTGCAGTGATACGATATTTATCAGAAGGGGGTTTTGTAATTTTATAGATGAGATCATGAGTCAATTGAAGTTAGACCACCATGGAAAACCTGGAATCACTGGACGGCCGTTTCGTCCTATTGTGGGACTCCTCAGCAGTGACCATCCACGATCCCGCACTCGCGAGATTCGAACCCAGAACCTGCCAGTCTTCTGCCAGAGCACTTAACCGATAGACCACTGAGCCGGTATCCAACGGTGTTAATGTCTAACTTCAACCAACCCACGAAATTGCGCGACCATCTTCCATTGTACTGAGGTAGATACCTGTCTCTACCTGACATGGATTAGCTCCACTGGTCACGAACTCCAGGAATTACCTCATGGAGAATAGTATGATATATAACTATGATTGAAAATTCTGATTATTTGTGAATAATCGATTCATCTGGAAATATTTTTCATCGTGAGCTTTGTTATGTCCCGAAAAGAATAATGAATAGTTTTTTTGGGATGTGTGCTGATTATCATAGTGATTCACTATATACTAAATCAAACTCTGACCTCACATCAAATGTTATCGATCCTTATCATCTAGTCAGTTCTAGCAGATTCTCTATGGAATGCGGGAAATATGTTATACAAAGAGTCACCTTAAATGTAACTTGGGAATATGAGAATCCAACGCTATTTCGTGGGGGAGGATATAATCGGGAAATTTAAAATCCGGATCTTTTCAAAAAAGGGGAGGTGTGTTATGTCCCGATAACTATAGTTAATGGTAACATTGGGATCCATTTATGTACCAATATTATGTGTATATTTTTATCGTATAATCGCTAAATAACTCAACTATTCATATTCATGTTCCCTTTATCATGAGGTTTATTTTGAACTATAAACTATTATTATACAATTTACCATTTATGAATTACACCCAGTCTATTGATTACTGTTTCCCTTATTCACAGCCACATTTGACTAAATCTTGAACGTTTTTCTCCTATTTTATGGTACGATGTGGTCTATCTGTTTGGTATATAAACCCAGTATGATTGAAATCAATGATTCATACCGCAGAAGCTGTTATTGATGTTCTAGACTTAACTGGCTGGGCTAGACAGATAGCAGGACCGACAAGTATTCTAGACTGGTCGTACGGGTTTCGTGTGTCATTGGTCCGATCGATAAACCACTACTCCCTAATTGGCAGTATTGTCATGTTATATATTAACAGGGCATCCAGGCAGCACAAGTTACAACAGTCTGCTTTGTCATTCATTTAATAGGCACAAACTTGCTTAAACAAATTTTGGGTTACTCTACTTAGGCGAAAAATAAAATTCATACTCGATTTCTCACACCGAATTAAGTGAAACGAGACTAGAACACGTGATTTAATGGTTGTCTTGAATTCTATTTCATATAAGCTTTCGGTTTGGTACTACTAAGCATCCCCCAGAATAAGACAAAAAGATGTCTCAATACCCAGAAGTTTTCAATCCTCTAACAACTAGTGACAACAACTATAATTGTAATAAGATTCATAACAGAAGGTAAATTTTATTTTACTTTATGTAAATATTCAAAAAATGAATCTTGTCCAGCACCGAGACCACTCATTCGATTTATCCATTCGCCTGAATCTACATCGATTGTTGAGCCTGTGTAAATGTTAAACAATAAGAAAAATAATTCAAACTTTTTCCCAAAGTTGCCGAAATAAATATTACCCAGCATATTAGTAGTCACATGTCGATTAATGCATTGTGCGAGGTGAAACAAACGGTTATAGTGAGTACTTTTTAATACTATTTAGTTGCTTTGACAATAGTCACTCGTTAGACAACATTCAGAAGATATCGATGATCGAATAGCAGTGACTTACGCCAGGGCTTAATGTACATGCACTGATTTACGGTAGAATAAATTCATATAGCATAAACACGTACGGAGTTGTGAAACGTTAGTCAAACATTACGCCGAATCACAACCAACCTGCCTATTTTCCAATCAATTTTATGAAAAATGTTCAGCACTGATTCAACTAAGTTGAATAATGTGTAACAAGATAATTACAGCATGCATTTCAATGTAATTGTTTTACCAGGAGTGGTTTTCTGAAATCGTTTTGAAGGATACTATAGTTTTGTGAAGACTAGTGAAACAAGTGGAGCGAGGCTCCAAGATCAAATCTATTAGTTAAGATTTGTGTGCCTTAACTAATTAAGCTACCAATCCACGACAGCCCACTATGTAAAGATCAAATTTAATAAACTTATAGTGTTGATAATTTACAGTAATTAATCACTAAGATTTCAACCCACCAGAGTAGATAGGAGTTACTTCAATAAATGGATAATATATGTAATCTTCCAATAAATCGAGAAGTGAACCCCTAACGTTTCGCAAAAAACTTATAAGTTGATTATAAGCAAACATGGATGATGGCTAGCAACGGAATCCAGGACACGCGTTTCGTCCTACTTCGGACTCGTCAGCTGGGTGTATCTGGATCTTAGAGTTGACGTCCACTCCAGGACTTGAACCCAGTAACATCCGCTCCAACCGTCATCATTTTGTGCACTTAGCTACTGAGTCCAGATAGCTACTAGCTTGCACAACAGGGTGAAGTTTTAATTCATTTTTTTATTGTTTGTTTGAATCAATTGCAGCCCTAAACATTAATAAGAAGATTCAAACAAACAATATAAAAATGAATTGTAAGTCGACTATTCAGAGTATAACATAAGACGTAAGCACAGAAAAAGTTGATGAACATTTAACTTGAGCTGTGTGAATAGTTCGCTACCCCTATTTCAATACTGTGAACAAAACTACTTCTATCCTCTTCTTTTCTTCGCCCACTAACTCAAGTGAAAACAAGTTGAGTACATGAAACTTTCTAACGTTGACTCAGTAAGATCAATTAAAATACATTAGATTAATTGACTATATATCAATAAAAAGCTATTAGAATATTCGAAGCAGGTATTCGTCACTAACACAAATCATCTTAGAAATGAAATGAAATTCTATTAATAATGTTTATTACTGAATAATTTATTGTAACAAAATTTCAACCCAACTGATGATGATTCGCTTCTCATAAGTTTTAACTAGGGATTTCATATTTTTTATTTTGTTTTATTTATACACATAAATATTGGTACAAGAGGGTACAACATACATATGCGCCTCACAAATCTCATTTGATTAATGTGAGGGCTGTGATACTGCTCAGGTGCCCAAACTGAAGCAGATGGTTTTCTTAAAGGGCCACACCCGGAGCCTTTGACCTGAAGGTCTAGTCCACAAGGCAGTGGAGCATCGTGAGGAGATGCAGTCCCATGGTAGTCGGTGACCAACGATTGATTCATACGCCATTTATTCCTTCAGGATGCTGGATCCCATGTGCACCATTGGTTTGGAATCAGGGTTTTCCAACTACCCTAGTTGGACTTTCTGTGTCCACCAACCCGGTTAAAGCGCCAGACATTCGCTTTTCGCCCTCCCGATTTCATATTACCAACAAACATTCAATTAGATGTTAAGATACAAAAGCCTATCGATATCACTTGTCGACAATGATGTATGCAGTCAGTCAGTCAGCTACAACGTAGGACCAGGCACAGTTATGCATCGGCCCAAGTTGCCATACCTTGTCAACACAACAAGATGAACAGCGGATCCATAGAAGTAGTTAATTTAGTGGTGGTAATATATAAAAGAAAGGTTGTATATAAGGATATGTATGCATCAGAAATGAAATTTATTTATCATTTGAAAGAATAAAATATAAACGACCATAAAACTAATTAACAGAACAAATGATAGAGAAAAGTAAAATCAGGAAAGAAAACTGCCGGTCTAACATTCTCTGAGTTGTATATGCCAAGCTTACATAAATTAGAGTGAGACTGGAAGGCTTCAAGGACCCATAATATATAAAGGAAATATCAAGCTAGCGAGAAATCGAGTTGAAAATTTTGTAGTTTAAAGATTTATCTAAATCTTGTTTGATTTTTTTTATCTCTGGTTATAACCGTTACATATTGCTACGACCCAGCTATTCCTATTGCTTAGTATTCTTGAACAACAATGCTCTCGGAAAGTCCCCAAATCAGAACACGGTTGAACAGGATAGAAATTATATTCCGAATAACAAGGGTAGATAGAAGTAAGAAGCACAATAAGAAAAACGTTGGTATATTTATAGTTTTTACATGGGATTCTAGAGTGTTCTCCAAGTGTCGACTAGCGCTGATTGGATAAGAATTAGCCACATAACTACTCGATGAGTATTGTTTCGTGATAAAAAACTAATTGAAAAGAAATATCTTCGCCCGATTTGTTTTTTTTTTATTTTCAAATCATTTGCTAATCTCATGATTAGTATTGATACTTTTCACATCTAGTCGATTGTTCATATATTCAACAGGTATCAAAAAGTTTGAAATATAAGACCATATCATGTAATCTCTAAGGCAACTATCACAAACTAATGATACATATTGAATATAAGTAAGCGAATACAATGTAAGATGATCTTTCCAAATCGGATAACCAATTGCGTTATTAGTTCGGAATAAACCCTCAAATAATGATATATAATAATATACATGTATATTTTATAGTAATACTAATACTAAAACATAAAAATGTTCCATAAGTAAGCCAAATGGAATCTACTAGGGTAGGAGCCATCTAATTATTTATTTGCATGTGCTGACTAAATATTTGCAACAAACAAAGCGAGTTAGTGGGCCATAAACAACAGATGAAATAAAGCTTACCAAAAAGTCCAGAAACACTTGATCGCTTTTTCCATAAATTTAAAATAATGCGGCGAGCTATCGAAGCGTAACTAGAATCATTGAGTAATGCACTTAAGGAGCCGAATTCTAGTAACAATGAGCCAGCACCAGCGAGGCAGTTTTCAGTTGTTGTATTATCTTTCAGACCAGAATCTAGGTAAAATCGAGGGTAGGGTATTCCAGTTGGTGTGTCCTTTAAATCAAAACATGAAAGGATTAAAAACATTAGTCTCATAATGCTTTTCAAAAGCCGAAAGCAGGGTTCTAATTGACGCCCATGGGAAATTATCCACTCTTGTAAATAGCCAAACGAAACACTCAAAAGAACGTCTATTTGAAATTCTGACATTCTCCAAAGAGCTTATCAGACCGTTGGGCAGGTGGTAAAGACACTCAACCTTAAACGACTATATTTCAGGTTAAAAACCCACTCGAGCTACTCTAGTCTGGGATGCCGGGTAGTATGACTAGCTCTTATAACTAAAAGTACGGCTCGAAATAAAATATACAAATTTGAACTTGATGAGTTACACCTAGTGATGCCATCGTCTAAATGAAACGAATCCGATTTCTGAAAAAGTAAGCAAGTATGTGAGAAATCGGAGGTGATTAACAGGACCTGGCTCAGGCGGATTACTCTTAACACAGTAAACGAGAATCATCCGTCAAATTGATTTATATTAAATGAAGTGTACGTATTTCGGTGGTACCCTCATACAATAGTTAATTACTTCACTTGCACAGATAGGGTGAAAAATGTCTTTATCACCATGACAATGATCATCACCAAAATTATTTGATTAATTAGGCCAAACATGAGAATTTTAGTAAGTGTTGTTGTGGGATGAGCCAAAAACTCGACTGTGAAACATGCAAAAGAGAAATCTCTTTGGAAACAAACTGAGAGTGAAATATCACTGGATATTGGTGGTCGATTCTACAGTAGTACCTGAAGACCCACATAAAACCGTCACCGTCTCAAATAGTCTCGATGTGGCTGTCCCAACTGACAGGATATGGAGGATAGTGCGTGAAAAAAAGAAATAAAAAATGTGAAAAATTCCCATATGTTGTTCTAAATAAAAAATGACCACAAACAGGGCCCGTTTAGTTGGCAAGACTTTGGTGGACTCACAAACTAAGTCACAGAATACTCCCCTAGAGTATCAAAGGAGGAAAATACTTAATCCTAGTGTAGTTGGAAAATGTTTGATCTCATCAAATTTTATTGTGAGTAATTTGCTCGAATCAAACTACTCTTCTGATCCAAAAAGCAATCAAAGAAAGGCTCCCAGTAGTTAACAGGCAGGAAATGACAAGATGATCGAAAGCCGTGAACACGAATTTCAGAGAAGTCAAGTCTGTTTCGAGTTTAATTACTTTGAATCTCGAGGAGTCAAAAGAAAACTACCCTACTAAAAGGTATGAACATGAACTGAAGTTATGGTAATCTGCCGGAAGAGGTTTTCGGAGTACATGTTACTGAAGTAATAAAATTCAGTAAGTGGGTTGGAGGCTAGACACAACTAAGGATCTCCAGATTACCACTCGAAAGTTACGAACACAGGAATGTTACACAGAATAACGCATACAAAACTCGTAAGTCGAATGATCGTGTCCGACAAGATTGGTCACTTGTGAATCGGATCAAGTGAAAGACTGCCATTACTGAGTTAAAAATTCGAAATAGAAATGGCGAAATAAACCTTTGGATTCAGGGTTTTCGAGTAGTTCAGCTAAAGCTACCGAGACATGAACAAACAAAAAGAGTGATTCTCAAAGCACTTTGAATGTGTGCTACACAAGCATTCGTAGTCTTGAAAATAGAACATTCGAGCTAAGGTCGATGATGGACGAACTATATCACGATCTAACTTTTTTCATACAAACGTAGTGCAATGTAGATATGGACTGTTCTTCAATCACTGCAGGATGTATCTGTATTAGAAATGATCGAGTTATAAATCCTAATGTAGGAGGCATAACATTATACGTTAGAGATCACTTTCGTTTACTTTCGAGTACATCATAGACACATGATAGTGGGACATGTGAGGTAGCTTATTGTACAAATAAATCTAGTATTGGTGTCTATAAGACGTATATACAGTAGTCCACGTTGTCTTCCTGACGACTTTGTCTTAATACATATCCGTTCTTGAAGTAAGGCCGACTGTTGTCTCATCGTCGGAGACTTCAACGCACCACATATCAATTGGATAGAACTTACAACTTCGGGTGAATGTTTTGACAGAAGCCTGATGTCAACCGGTGTGCATATTTACAATATATCGTAAAACCGACACAGATTGACTTGGGACACGAACCTCCATTGCTGAATCTTTTCTTTACACACCACAGTGATGATGTCATTTAGTACCTCCCTCCACTACCAAACAGTGATCATGTTATACTGTACTTTAGGTTTCAGACAATATACAGTATTTATCTGCTTCACCTCGTTTTAATATCTGATGGGCTAACATTTTAGCAATTACAGACTGTGCTACCTCACAAGATTGGTCGGTGAACGTAGATAGGTCGATGGAAGGAAAATTTGAGAAGTTTAAAGCCGAATTCGAGACCATTAAAATTCCCGTCCATTCTATGGTCAACATGTAGGCTATCACATGGTCCTTCATGGATCGATAAAGAAACGCGAAAGCTGCTAAGGAGTAGGAAACGATTCTGGCACTTATTCTTGTCAACAGACCACAAATAAATTAAATGTTAACACTGAAAAATGCGGAATATATGTAAAAAGACCATAGGTAGATGCCACGCTACTTACGAAATATTATCTATTTATTTATTTAAACACATATATTGGTACAAAAGGGCACCAGATACATATGCGCCACACAAAATAATGAAAGTAGGAAGAGAAGGGATGAAAAGATAAGGCGGACTGAAATGTACAACCAGAAGACTCTTTCAGTTAAGAAAGTTAGAACCACTCTTTATGTAGAAAGTAAAAGAAGGTTGCAGCAGGATCGCCACTGGCTTCTATTCTGAGCCATATCTGATAACGTCTCTAGCCACTGTGTTGCACCATCTCTCGGACCCCAGCCAGCGAGTCGTGAAGGACCAACAGAAGCTAGCCCTTTGCAGCTCTCTTTCATGCCACGACACCATGTCATACACTGACCTCCTCTCCGCTTTTTCCAACCAGTCCCAGAGTCGGCAAATAATGCACGACGTGGAAGTCTCTGGGACGACATTCGTAAAACATTTCCAAGCCACCGAAGTCGGTGTTTCAAGATGGTGACACTAATCGAATTATCGTCTCTGCGCCCGAACACACGATGCCGAACCTCTGCATTACTAGCGTTGTGTTGCCACTGTATGTCAGCAATCCTTCGGAGACAACGATGATCGAACACAGAGAGTCGTCTGACATCCTCAACTCGGAGAGGCCAGGTTTCACAAGCATAGAGTAAAACTGCTCTCACCGACGCGTTGTAGATCCGACCTTTTACAGCCAGACTAACATCACGAAGGTGCCAAAGATGGCCCAGATTGGCATAAGCCGCTCTGGCTTTCATTATACGTGCATCAATCTCATCACTCACGCCACCACCAGCACTTATATAGCTACCTAGATACACGAACTTCTCAACTACTTCGATCTCCTCACCATCCAGGGTGAGTACAGGATTAGAATCCTGCCAGTCTTGTAGGAGTACTTTGCACTTGGAGGGTGCAAAGCATATGCCGTACCTGCGGACACTGATTGCCAACTGATTAAGTGCGGATTGCATGCCTTGGGCATTATCGCACAGTAAGACAATATCATCCGCATACTCAAGGTCGAGAAGTCGTTCTCCAGGCAACATATCCACACCGCCATTACTTACATCCATCAGAGCTGTTTCCAGGATGTCGTCGATGGCAAAGTTGAAGAGGAATGGTGAGATCGGGCAACCCTGACTAACCCCACTGCTCGAATGGAACAAGGGAGAAAGGTGGTTGTATGCCCTCACTCTGCCTGAGGTGTTCGTATACAGGGCCTTTAGGATGTTAATGAACTTCTCAGGCACACCCTTCTTCAATAGACAATCCCAGAGAACAGTCCTGTCCAACGAATCGAAGGCAGCCCTGATATCAAGAAACACTACGATTGTTGGCCTGCGATAAGTATGACGGTGTTCTAACATTTGGCGGAGGGTGAAGATGTGATCAATGCATCCTCGACCAGAACGAAAACCAGCCTGCTCCTCGCGAGTCAATCGTTCTCGGGTTTTAAACAACCTACGAAGAATGACAGAAGCCAATAGTTTGGACGCAATCGGAAGTAGACTTATCCCCCGATTGTTGTTACAGGAACAACGTGAACCCTTTTTAAAGATAGGGACGACTATTGACTCATTCCATGATGTTGGAACACTTTTTTGCTCCCAAACCTTTGCAAACAACACCGTTAGTTCCTTAGCCAGAAAGTCACCACCATCTTTAAAAAGAGCCGGAGGTAAGTCATCTGGGCCAGGTGATTTGTAGCGCTTCAAGAGTTGGAGTTCCTTGCGGACTTCCGCCTCGTTTGGCGGATCAGCCGTCACCGGCCATGGGGGGCAGGACGAACTGGTTGATGTTGCCGGAGCAGCAGGCCAGTTGAACTGCCCTTCGAAAAATTACGCCCATCGTCCAAGATGTCGAGAGATGTTAGTGATTGGCATCCCGTCATCCTCGTAGATTGTTTCACTTACACCAGACTTCTTGCTGCTAGTGGCTCGGATGAGTTGGAAGAGCTTCAGGCAGTTACTAGATGCAGCTGCTGCTTCCATCTCATTAGCACGCTCCGACCACCAGGCTTCTCGGTCCTTACGCAAGCTTTGCCCGATTTCACTACGTAACAGCCTCCGTTTGTGGTCAAACTCACGGTCACCTGGAGTAGACCGACGGGCTTCCATCAGTTGTAAGGAGCCAGAAGAAACCCAGTGCTTATAAGCGGGACGTTTCGCGAAGCCGCAAGCGGCTTTACTCGCCATTTTCATGGCGTCGTGAAGATGCAACCAATGCTCATCTATACTTTTCGGTGGGATGGTAGCTAGCCTAGAAGCTAGCTTCGTTCGATACTTACTTGCAACAGAAGTTGCAGCCAGTTTACTAACATCGATCCGTTGGTGGTGGTCAATCCTTCGGCCACTGAAAAGTAAGGTGAGATTGGCGCAGACCAGGGCATGATCAGACTCCAGATAGGTACTCCAAAAGGAGCGGCAGTCTTGTACACAACCACGCCAGCGGTAGCTGATCGCGATGTGATCAATCTGAGTCTAGGCTTGAGATGCAGAGGGAGGACGCCAGGTGGCACACCGGCGATGACTGTGCCGGGAGTTAGTGCTAGCCAGAAACAGGTTGTGGTCTGTGCACAGTTGCAGCAAACGGTCCCCGTTATCTGTCCTGCGACCAACAAGTCCCCATCGGCCACCTAAACGACTCTCTTCTGTGCCTAGACGCCCGACCTGAGCATTCAAGTCTCCGGCTAATACTACAATATCTGTCGAACGCGCTTTCTGGAGAACTGTTAACTGGTGGTAAAACTCATCCTTGATTGCATCCGGGCTGCAATCTGTCGGGGCATAGGCGGAGATGACGAAAAGACACCGTTTCTCACGCCAGTTTCTTCTCACTTTGATGGAACTTTCTAATCTAACAGCACATAAACGACTGTTAATGGGGATCCAATCGATTAGTGCTGCCTCAGCCCTAGCGCTTAGTGCAACACCAACGCCTGCAAGACCGGACGAAGATGCCACAGAGTCCCCGGATAAGCGCACGTGAAACAAGCTTTTCGAAGCGACAGATGGAGAGCGAATTTGTAGTACTTCACTAGAGTCTTGAATACGGGTCTCGGATAGACAACAAACATCAACATTAAGACTTCCTAAAGACATAGCCAGCCCCATCTGTTGTCCGATCTGCATTAGTGTGCGAACGTTGAAGGAAGCCAGCTTGAACGGCGTACGTGGTTTCAGAAAGACTGCTTCAGTATTCGTAATCGGTGGAAGCATTCACTTTCAACCAGACAGTGACTGGAGATCGTTTAGATAGGACAGAGTTTCCACCATGGGCGAGCTACTGCATAAGTTGGAAAGGAAGGATACACAATTTGGGAATAAAGGGAGTGAAAAAGCGACGTAGTAAATAATAATAATGATAATAGTAATGTAAATTGTCTTTCTTCTATCAGGAACGAGAGCAGTGTAGTTAGTGTAGTGCGTCATTTCATGTCATTTGTGTGTGGGCTGTGATACTGCCCGGGTGCCCAAACCGAAGCAGGTGGTTTTCTTAGGGGGCCACACCCAGAGCCTTTGACCTAAAGGTCTGATCCACAAGGCAGTGGAGCATCGTGAGGAGATGCAGTCCCATGGTAGCCGGTGACCAACAACAGGTTCATTCGCCATTCGTTCCATCAGGATACTGGAGTTCATATGCACCATTGATTTGGAATCAGGGTTTTCCAACTCCCCTAGGTAGACGCGCTGTGTCCACCAACCCGTTTAAAGTGCCGGACATTCGCTTTTCGTCCTCTCAATTTCGTAAACAACAATAATGCCACGAAAAGGCAGTGAGCAGGACTTCCCTGGCAGATGCTATATTCGCGTGGCCATGTGAGAGCATTTCGAGAGGGGGGTGGCCCCTCCCCACTCTCGGCCGTACCAGGGCATTTGGGGGCCTACTCACGAAAGACAGCATACGATAGCCGTCCTTTCCCAAAGCGATTGTTTTCGTACATTAAATGAAAAACGAAACGCAGTGACGGTATTCCTCCATTACTGTTGCACGAAAATGCGCATATACTAGCTGAATCAGACCTGGTCCAAGCTGAGACTTTATCGAACTATTTCGGCGAAGTATACTTTACGGGTAATATTAACAATACCCATAACGACGCCACTGATACCAGCTATAAGACCTGTACATGTGACTGAAGGGGCTGTTCTTCAATTGATCATTAACCTCAGACACCGAGTCCTGGTGGGTTACATCCACAATTGCTGTAATCACACAAACACTACTTCAAGGCCATTCACGATGTTCTTTAACGTGTCCGTTTCCCACATTCAACTCCCTAGAGATTGGAAAGATGCTACAGTTAGTCCTATATTTACATACGGAAAAATCGTGTCTAACTACCGTGTCAGTCTAACCAGAACATTAGTTGAGCTAATTGGAAAAGTAATTCGGGCTTTATTATTAAATCATGTACAACCATACAATCTGTTAACTCCTGAGATGCACGGGTATAGGAATAAGCATTTATGTTTAGCCTACTTACTGACTGCGAGAGAGGACTGGACAACAGACGAAGACAATGGTCTACATCTCTATGTGACATTCACATATTATAGTAAAGCACTTGATAAGGTTTCTCACTTAGGACTTATGCAGGATCTCTCGAACTTCGGAATATTATGTGCTATACAGGAATGGATAAGAAACCTGTAATGTGGTCGAAAACAGAGAGTGAGGGTGAATGGAACACTATCTGAATGGAAGTCGGTCAAAGTGGAGTACCCAAAGACACCATTTCAGGACCCCAACTTTTCCTTCTTTATATCAGTATTACTATTACTTAAACACATAAATAATGGTACAAGGAAGCACCAGATACATATGCGCAACACAAATCTCACTTGATTTCTGTGAGGGCTGTGATACTGCACAGGTGCCCAAACCGAAGCAGGTGGTTTTCTTAGGGGGCCACACACGGAGCCTTTGACCTAAAGGTCTTACTCACAAGGCAGTGGAGCATCGTAAGGAGATGCAGTCCCATGGTAGCCGATGACAAACGATTGATCCACACGCCATTTGTTCCTTCAGGATGCTGGAGCCCATGTGCACCATTGGTTTGGAATGAGGGTTTTCCAACTCCCCTAGGTGGACTTTCCGTGTCCACCAACCCGTTTAAAGTGCCGGACATTCGCTTTTCGTCCTCTCAATTTCGTAAACAACAGCAATGTCACGAGAAGGCAGTTAGTAGGACTTCCGTGGCAGAGGCTACATACGCGTGGCCTTGTGAGAGCATTTCCAGAGAGGGCGATCGCTCTCCACTCTCGGCGGTACCAGGGCATTTGGGGGCAACAGTAAGTTAAGACCTTAACACAACTGCGCAGTGCAACTCAGGAGCCGCTAAAGATCCTCGACAGTTACGGCTCTTTCGTCGAGCATTCAAATGTTTTGACGAGATTTTTCGGAATTAAATACCACTCTTCTAAGACCACATCTAAACTACTGTATCCAAGCAGCAGGTTCATGTCTTATTAGGGACACAAACCCTCTTGAGCATGTTCAGTGTGTGAGAACAAATCTAGTGAAGGGTATCTTCAAACTCCCTTACGATGAGCACTAAAAAGCAAAAATCTTTTCCCCTTTTCGTATTGTAGAATACGGGATTACCTAATATTAGCACTCCGAACCTTTAATAACGATTCGGGTGTTTCTGTCTTATATTTTAGCTTTCTCCAGAACTTATCATGTCCAACGCCCTAACACAGATGTTTGATAAACCGCGACCTAATAAATCCAGAGTGGGGTCCCGTTATCAAATCTAGTGGCGAATGGCCAGAATGCCCTACATGAACGAGTGGTATAAGACGCATTAGTGAACATTTTCAAGGAGTTGGACCTACACTGGAAAACGAACTGTAAGAATTAATTCAGGTACACTAACCAACTATCCCTCTTACTGAAGATGGATTGAAGTCACCATGGAAGATCAACTAAAAATTCTGAACCAACGGAGTTGAACCTAGAAAATTAATAATCAATAAGTCATGGCCTGATGTTTAAGAAAGCCCTGGTGGGTTTTATGCCGAATTTAAATTACTTACAGGGTAATGGACAATTATTAAAACTGTTAAAAGGAAGACTTACGGAAAGAGCGTTCAGCATCCTGTTCGCTAGATTATGTGCAAGGTTCAATAATTCGTCGTCATATCCCGGTGGTCGCAGATGACCAAATGACTCGATTGGGTCTGTAATGATTATATGTGCTGATAAAAGACCTCCCAGGACTCTGAGACAATACAATTGACTAGTAACCTACCTAATAGTTGCTTCGAAAATTTGAACCCTTGTCTTTTGGTTAAACGAAAGGTTTTTGGTGACTAAACTAACTGCATTTTTAAAATCCTCGGTTTTGCCCATGATCTAAGGTTTAAATTAACAACCATACATCACTTACTGCTAACGTATCAAGAGAGTCTACAAGCGTGAGTAGATAGTCACCAAGAGCATCATTCACATTTATATTATCAGGATTTTTGTGATCATAACCACGGCCAACGCAGTCAATCGGGTTTAGTTCATCATAAGGGAATCCATATTTTAAGTAACTATCATATGCGAAACTAAACATGTCATGAACCGAGTTTGCAAGCAACTTTTTGTCACTACTAGACATATCCATATTTAGGAAGTTTAGCCAACGCCTAAAATTGGTAGAGTTGCTGCTTTTGAAGGTGGAAGGATATACATAGTGAAAGTCTATCCAAAACAAGTTGATAATCGTAAGGCCAAACAAGTTAGCAAACCCCATTGCAACTGAGGTTTGACCCTAACTCGTGGGACATTTGAACATGGAGCTTTCAGGTCATACCACACGTAACATTCTTGACCCATTCAAATAAAAGGAATATTCTATAAATTTTTGATGATTTCACCGCTGTCGTAGTTGAATATTGGGAGCGATATTTGAAAAAGACAGCGGTATTGGCCGGGGTGGATTTAATCTCTACGTTGTCACGTAAACCTAATGTATCGCGAATTGGAACAATGGGCAGGTTTACGTTCATTTGATTAGTCATATTATGCAGTGTTTTATAAACAACCAGATTATGCTATGAATTTCGCTCCCGTTTTAATTTTTATTTGCTACGTCTGACTGTCTTACTCCGGACGTGTATTGAATGCTGGAATGATATCCTAAGTCACAGTAACTTTAATGACATCGTTGATTTTTTTCAAGTAGACCGTTGATGAATAATGCTACTGGATAAAGGTTTGTTATGCTGAAAACTATGTTTCTATGAGTGAGCGACTGTTGTCTCCAGTCTCAAAACAATATCGTTTGACTTTTGTTAGATACGTCTTACCAGCACATATTTCGTGTTTTGGGTTAATAAGCTTAACTACCGTGAACAACATGTTTGTTGCAAATAAAACAATAACTATGATGCCTGGTTAGTTTAGTATTCTTGGTTATCGTTTAATAAAGTTCAGTCGATATAATTATCCTAAAGTGTAGTGATTGAAACATGTTATGAAGCAGATCAGTTTTGCAGGTAGAGCTGCTCACTCACTTCTGTTAGTATGCTTAAGCGTCACAACTAGAAAACGATTAATGAGAAATTATCTACACATTACAGCTCCGATAAGCTGAAATTGAGAGTTTCAAATTTGTGTAGAACAGTATGAATCACGAGAATATTATAATAATGTATCATAGTTATTATACTCCCACCAGACCTAACATGTCGCTAATTCATTTCGTTAACAGGTTACATGTAATATAGTAGTTATATAAACCAATCACAATAACTTAGCCTTTGATAAAAACTACAGAGAAACTGCAGTGACTCACATATCAGCCTGCTTTCGATGGGTATAATGATTCAAGATCACTGTCATTAGACGATTTCCACAGCGTTAACATCCAAAGCAGAATAGCCAAGTGTCTATGTTCTTACTTTCCTACAATATAGCGGTATACAGTCCTGGATGATGAGTGTTGTGCGTCTTATGGACAAACACTAAAAATCTTTTTGGCAACTGCGAATTTCAGTTTATCAGACACTCACTCTACCATGTGCCAACATGAAATTCGACACGTTTGGAATACACGGCATGTGCAAGTGTCGTCGTTCATATATACTATAGGACAGAGACTACAGTCCACGAAGAACACAAATATTGACTTGTATTGACATTGGATCCTAACTACAATCTTCAAAACTGAACATGAGATAACTGGGGAAATGGACTTCCAACATGTAACACTAAGAGAGGATGAATAATAATGGACGCGGGGAAATTCAGTCGAAATTAAGTTCGTCGAAATACATGGCTCGGCCTTACAGGCGTGATTATTCTTGTTTGCGCTATACCTTTTATTCATACCAAATATATGGCTTTATCTTCAGCCTGAATGTGTTCTCCATCATACATTGTTGATTCTTACGATACGATGAGTCAGTGTAAACAATGGTGTGACCTCCGAGTAAGATCTTATAGATGAGTCATTTACATCATGACAAACCTACAATTTTAGGGATAGGTCTATTATTAGAGCAGTACTAAAAACGAAGCAGATCACAATTCAACAGACCCACTGCTTTCAGTGCACATTAACACTTTCCTTCTATGGTCTTTAAGGATTAGAAACCTTGCGTGCGTGGTCAACTTGCTTAAGCGATGCATTTAAACCTGTGGGGCAAAAAACATACATTTATGACTATAATGCAAACTGGATTGCAATGACCTGCGTTTGCTTATTTTTCCTTGCTATGTGAATGTCTTCCTCATACATTTGCTCAACGAATCTTGGTTACACAACTCCCACTTTATTTGTCTATGTCAGCTTTCATAGCAGTTATTTGCATTGTTACCCAGGGTAACAACATCACTGTTCAGGCTTCATCACGGTTTCGTTTCCGATTCATCCAGTTTTTGTTTAAATAAGTCGTGATGCGTCTGCTTCGAACACTGACTAACCGTTGGATCTGATTGTTCACGGAAAAGCTGACACAATCACTACTTTGTAGCAGTAAATAATTCCCCAGAATCAATAGCACTGTAAGCGTTCGACATAGGATGCTGACCACATTAGTTTTAGTGGACTCGTTTAGCTGGAGGGGCTCGGTCATGCATCCGTACCAGATCACGTAACATAACGGCATGGGAAACACCTCCTACTATCATTACTAAGATTAGATCAGTCACTTCTCGATATATTGATAACCGATCAAATATATCTTTCAACCTCCTCGCTTCTGACTTCTGATTTTAACTGGGTGGGCGCGATTGGATTACAGAAGGTGTTACTGGTAAAGAGTTGCCAAACTACAATACTGGTGGTATCTTCAACTTTATTATTGGAATACGGGTCTTCTTACACATAGCCCTACACACGTGGAATGAACACAAGGCTGAATGTGCGGTGCGGCGGGTTACTGATGTAGAAAGCAATTTACCATTTTATTTCAGCAGAAATCCTGGACATACAGTGAAAAGGATCAAAACAGTAATGTTATTGTAATGTTGGTATTTATGGATTTAACTTGGTTTTGTTTTCTGTGGCATGCTGAAATCTAACTCATATAAAGCTAGCTTGAGACACGAAGTGTGCTGCTGATCACCTACTTACACCTGTTCCCCCTCGTGGATGGGCATAGGTCACCCAAGAACATTCTCCATCCATGCCTGTCTTGGACAATCCTTTCCAGTTCTTTCCAGTTGCTATCCACCCTTTTCATACCTGCTTTTATTTCCTGGCGTAATGTGTTGTTCTGCCCTCCTCTTTTCCGCTTCCTATCAGGATTCCAAGTTAAGGCTTGCCTTGTGATGTAGTTTGATGATTTCCGTAATGTGTGCCCTACCCACTTCCATCGTCTTTTTCTGATTTCCTCTTCAGCTGGAAGCTGGTTTGTCTTCTCCCATAGTAGGCTGTTGTTGATGGTATCCGACCAACAGAAACTAAGTATCTAGAGTAGACAACTATTTATAAATGCTTGTACCTTTTTGACGATGGATGTAGTAGTTCTCCACGTTTCAGCTCCGTACAGTAGAACTAACTGTCTTGACGTTCGTATTGAAGACTCTCACTTTGATATTGGTTGGCAGTTGTTTTGAGTTCCACATGTTCTTCGATTGCAGCAATACGGTCCTTGCTTTGCCTACCCTAGCTGTAGGAAGCAATGTCCTACATGTGCAACTCTAAGCTATTCTCTAAACTATCGAGCACAGAGTCTTAGTTTCGTCAAAGTCAGGAAAAGTAAGCTATATGGCTTAATAAACTTCATCTGTTTCAAAAACTTAAGTTAACAACGTTAGTATACAAATAAACGGTGAAGTCTATTAAATAGGGAAAATGTGAGACAAATAAAATACCGAGCAGTAAATAGAGGATAGGGAAAATGAGTCAACAAGGCGAATATATTGTTTAGCGATGAACATAAAATTGTGATTGGTGAATAAACAACACATAGTCACATAAGGTCGAAGAAATCCAATGCGGTGGTGAGCGTTTCCCTTTATCACTAATTGGTTCGTTTATCAATCACATGTTGCAGTTTTCACAGCACATACGATGAATCTTGCACAATCTATCACAAACGTTTCGGTCCTACTAATGCTCTTAATGATGAGTTTGAAGTGACTCATTATCCAAACTACATCTATCTTCCTTCCTTCGTCCAATCAATCAATCGGCGCACCACGCCCACAGTTTCCTGTCGAAGCCAGCTGAAATAGTCTGTAACTATGGAAGCTTGTCAAGCAGAACACTGTTAATTATTTTCTACTCTTTGTGTTTTATGTTGAATCCAGGCAAATGACTTCAGGAAAACGGCCATACGTTTCAATTTTCTTGCACGTACTAAATGCTATTCTCTTTACCAGGTTATTCTCACTATCATAACAAACAAACACTTTAACACCATTGCGTAACGTTGAAAAGACATCGTTTAAACTTCCACAACCTCTTGCCTAATAGGTACCTTATTGACAGAGGAATAGACTAACTAGTCATACCTAAACTATTCATTCTTGAACATTGTATTCCAGCTACTGGCTTTGATTAAAACAATATTCATACTTACCACAAAAGTAAGAGATCCTAACATCACAAAAGGAAGAAGAGTGGTTTTGCTGACCACCATACATGATGGTGGGGGGAAAACTTCAATCCATAAGTGTCTGTAGGGCAGAACATTTTTTCAAATTGCGGCTCCTTATGTCAAGTGGAATGTCACGAACAAACGGTACTGATGGAAATTATAAACTACTGATTTGGTCATAGATGTCGCAGCAGAAACCCCCTAAATGAATAACAGCTTCCCAAACACACCTGAACAACCTCAAAGTACCTAATTAGTTCAAGTTCCAGCAGAAACTTTAGCGGATAAAAACAGAAGTTAGAAACACAATATGGCAGAATAAAACATAAGCACGCCTGTTATTCTTTATTATTAGTCAAATTCTGGAATTTGCTGCTGACTGAAATAGTTCAGGTGACTTTCCAGGTGTCCTTGAAAAGAAAATTTGACATTTTTTAAGAACTGAGGACAGTGCTTCACTACAAACGTACTGACGGTTTTCTTCTTCCTGTTAAGTATACCTTGGTTCTTATATGGGGGCATTGCTTCTAAATACAGAAGCCCGTTGAGCGAAAGCTTCTACTAATTTGTTATGGACCATTTAACCCATTTAATTATTGGCGCTAGATTGTCCGCTGCGTTACGTGAGTTGCATTCCACTTCTCATTAGTTCAGAAAAATAGGTTACTTTCCGTTAATACTAGTGATGTAAATTCCGAATTTCCTAATCAACCTACTTTGCAGGGTAAAGATAAACGTTTTGTCCAGATATTTGGTCAGTTTAGATAAAGTTATGCGCCATCTTAAGCTAACGAGAAAAAGGAATTTTTGAGGGCAAAACAGCGATTAACAGGGATGTTTGGACGAAACGAACTGTAATATAACGTGAAATACGCCACACTTAGACAACTTTTTCAATCATTGTACCGCCAATGTTACTCTCATTTTTTTCTACGATAAGCGAGTCTATCCAACGTATTTCCCTTAATGAATTCGTAATTCAAAAAGGATATTTTACTTTCGCACCCGAATTGTCAAAAGCCGTATATAGATTGCTTGGTTGTAACAGTGTACACAATGAACAGATATTCCGTAGCTATTGCGATGTGGACGTTAGAAAATGTATTTGCAGGTAGGAAAATTGTAGAGGGAATATATACGAATTTTTTCACATGGATTCACTCTTATGCAGATTGTTATTCGGTGTGTATATTTCGAGGCGAAAATTAAAACTTGGATAATTACAAGTTGCAACAGTTTCAAAATTTCTAATGCAATAACAATGCAGATTAGTTTATCGTATTTATAGAGAAATAGTTATTTTGTCGTATTAGGGTGAGATAAAGCCAAATCCGTTTAGTGATTATAAAGCGTGAAACGATTATATTTAGGAAAAGAAAAATCAAACTTACTACCTTTGGAACGAGTTGCTGTACACAAATAATCGAAACATTTGAACTTATTTTCCGTTCGTTAGTTTCATTTCAAAGATAATGAAAGTATAATATCTTGGCTGGAAAAATCTGGGTGTCGGCTGTTGTTGGTATAATGAAGTGAGAAAAAAGATCACATACTAATTACACCTGTTAAACCTCGTGGACTCTAGGCCGTCCAACAGCATTGTACATCGAACTCTGTCCTGGCCAATCTTTACCAGTCGTTTCCAGTTGCTATTCATCCTAGTCTTCCTCACCTGCATTCGTTGGTGTGTATGGGATAGAAGGACTAGGTCATCTGCGAAGTTCAAATCGTCTAGTCGCACCTAAGCTGTCCATCGTATTCTATGCTTCCCCTCAGACGTTGAGGGCTTCATAATCCAGTCAACTACCAGACGAAAGTAATCGGCGTTGTCTGGCTCCAGTCCTTACTTTGAATGAGTCTGTCAGCTATTCTCCACTCACGACTTTGCAGTATAGTTTGTCGTATAAATTCCTCACTATGTTGACGATTTCCTAGAGTATTACCTCTTTCAAGATTGCTAGACTTTCATAGACAGGATATGAGAAATAAAAAGTGAACTACAACTACAATCAAGAGGAAATAAGGCTGACAAATCAAGGAAAGGCAATCCAACATAATGGAATGTCTCTTAGCTACCGGATCTCCTTATTTTATTGCACTGAAATCTTTTAACAATGTTCTACTCCATCTATAGGTCACACTATGCTTTTTCATCATAGTTATCTTGTAGCACAAAAGCACGTGTAGAAAAGTCTAAACTCGTGTCAGTTCTCATATCGTCCCACACATGTACGTTCGTTTTGATCTTATTATTTGTTGAAAGTAAATATATTTAATAAGTATTACTCAGAAACATTGATACACAAAGCATACATGCCTCTTTAAGATTTTCAGCCACTTCTGACGTGCTAGTCTTGCAGCACCTTACGAACGTATTCCGATTGACATAGTGAGGAAAAGCTCACTCAACTTGTGCAATGGCTTCCGTTTTCATCCTCCCAAGTAATCCCTCACACTAAGAAACCACTTTTCTATCATTCTTAACATTAATATAATTAAGGTTGCCGTCACGGGAAATTGCGGCTGAAAATTAAAGAATATGGGCGTTGCATTACCATTGAGGACTAGCGGCTCTATGTAAACCTATCATATAATGCTTATTGCTATTGCCTCCTTTCGCTTATGTTGATCAGTATTGTTTCCGATCATTGCATGAGCTCGGAAATGTTTACACATATAATTTGACTTTACTCTGTCTTGCTGAACAAGTTATTTTATTTAAGCTATTATTAGATACCTAAAAGATTTACGAAAATCTCGTCTAGAATATCTTACACTAAATTTCTAACTAATTACTTAGACGTATTGTGCAATCTCATAAAGCAGTCACTCTCAAGAATCATTGATGGACATTTGATCAGTGATGTCTGTATTTCATGATGAAATAGAAATTGAGGATATGGAGTATGATGAAGAATCAGAAACGTATTCCTATCCTTGTCCGTGTGGTGATCGATTTTTAATTACCAAGGTTAGATTCTTTTATAGAGTCCTGAGTTATTCGTTCTGTAGGAAGATTTACTGTGTGGTGATGATATAGCACGATGTCCAAGCTGTTCTCTTTACGTGCGTGTTATTTATGATATGGTAAGTTCGATTCTCTTTAAACTGACATACTTTAGGAAAATATACTTCCTAACGTGAAAGAATCGTCAGCTGAAATAATGGTTTCCTAAAAATTTCTGTATTATCTTCAATAAACATTTCTCGAATCCATTCTTTTGAGTCATGATCACTATACGAACCGCATGAACGACCATTTCCATCGGTCTTCGGAAAACTAACTTTCACTCTATATTTTTCTACTTTTGCTTTCATCAAATACAATTAACTAATCTGGTGTGTGTTTTATATATTTTATATTATTTGATACATCAAAATATGTATGCTATTATGATTAGTAAGGAACAAGATTTGAAGTCAAGAATTACTTGTATCCATCATTTATGGAGTAAGATGAAAGTTATCCAAGTGTAAATTTACGTTGACCAATACAAATAAACGGTCCATTGGGAATGTTTTGATAAATAGCATTTCATCAAAATTACGTACATTGGAACACTGCCTTGCAATGAAAGACAACTGAATACGTAAGGAAAGTTTATAAAAAATCAAGTAGTTTTACACGTAGACAATTATTTTTATCCTTGGTCTTTGTTTATCAAATCAGTCACTATTGTTTGTAATTCTCTTTTAAAAGTTATAGATGAAAATTTCTCATCAACTCGTTCACACCCTGCCTTCCCCAAACGATCTGCAAGCTCTGGATCATTGACAAATCTGAAATAAACAATTAGTTTTTTATAGAGCGTAGTGAATTTGAATAAAACGGAAAGGTATTATTTAGTGCTAGAATAATTAAAGTTTGATTTGATGAAGCCCATAAAGTCGATTTGCGAATGATTGTCAGTTGTTCTGAAGTTTATCGTAGTTCTTGAATTGTATTATCATCCTCCAAACCACAAAATTACATAAAATTTGTTTTTGAGTTAAAACGCTCTATACGAAATTACAATAGCTATTTAGGTGCTTAACTTGACAACTTAAAGTGTAGTCAAAGCCGTAGACCATTTAGAAAGCTGGGCGAATTTGGTGGAATGGGGACTAACAAAGTTGATACAATAGTTTACTTGACTTTAACAAGTATGCACTGGGCGTCTAATATCCAGCTATTAATCGGAAAAATGACTAGTGTGATAGTCAACAGACATGAATTAAAGCCACTGGGAGCACAAGGTAATATATAGGACATCAGTCACAGACTTGTATACTCAGCTCTGAACTTCCTGAGAGCTAATGATATTACTCGGGTACCCAAAATAAGGTAGAACGACCGGAATTTTAACGTAGGTATTAAGATGTAGAACATAAACATATCTTTGAAGCATTAGTGTATAACTATGTGGGGAACTCTGGGGTTGAGCGTAGACATCTCAGGTGGTCACGACATGTACACTGACCAGGATAAGAATAGGTTGTAAAAATGTAAAGAGAAGCGTACTTGCTAAGGTAGTTGGCCATAGTTTGTGGAAGTTGGTTTATTGGGTGCACTGTACATAGAAATCCTGTAGAACCATGCAAAACAGTTTCTTTAGGACCACCAGAATCCAATGCAATGACTGCTCGAGATAACAACATTGCTTCAATAGGGACAATTCCAAAATGCTCCTTATCTGGGGTGTACATTACCGCATCGCTGGAGGCAATTAACAAAGGTTTGATTTCGGATGAGCACGAACGCATGAAAGTAACATTTTCCGAAACCTGCGAAAAAATGCTCATTCGTTACTAACTAAACATGGTATTTCTTTAATTTGATGCGTCTATCCAAACGATTACAACACAAAAAACATTTTGTTTTATAAGTACTTGTATTTATTTAACACATATTAATTCTGAGAAAATTCGCCAAACACGGTTTTCGATGGACTGGAAGCTAGTCTTCAACCTAGGTCGGTCTGAGATCTAGTTACGATATAAGATTTCGTCTGTTTAGGACGAAACATTTGCTGGCGACTAGATACAATGAACCAATCAGACATCGGTCAGATATTAAGCACATGCTATTGTGGAAGGTTTGGTTTGGTTTTTCATAACACGAGATACACCATTGGTTTGACATAGGGCAAAAACTTTTAAGGGACAAACACATACATGAGCGTACATTCATCTCTTGATTAGGTCTAGTTAATAAAGCTGTCCTCTCACTCAGCTATTTGGGCTTCCATATAGAAAGCTTTCGTATCAATACCAGTATTGGATACCACACAATCAAAACTCAAGTTTGGCGCATACCAGGATATAGTCCAGATAAGTGCTTCAAGAGAGGGGTCTTGTATAAATCCATCCCAGAAGTAGTTGACTGCAATATTATCAATCTGAATGTAGAATTGAGTTGCAGGAGGATGCCAAGTATTCCATCGAGGATGACTTCTGGAAGTTTGTGCTGCACAGAAACTTCATATTCTCCTCGAAGCTGCTGAAGGAGGACCATGTTATTTGACCTACAGCTGTTATATGTGAATCATCAGCGGATAAATGTCTCTCATATCCGAAAGTCCTGGGTTCGACTCTTTGTCATAGGGCCATAGACGCACTACTGAAGGGTCCCGAACGGCCATCCAGTGTCCCCAGGTTTTCAGTAGTAGTTTGGCTATGATCGGTTTGTTGTCTAAACTATGACAACTCCTACAAACCCCCTACATCAGTAAATATGAATCATAGGATGTATGAAATTTTTAAATATTAGACTTCTAGTCATTTGAGAAGTCAGTGGTGCTATTCCTTTACTCATTTAAATATGTAGTTTAATGGATGAGAGTCGAATATGGGAAACCACACAAACTAAGCTATATCATTCATTGATTCAAAACACCTTTACCAAAGAAGTGTGAAATATACACCAGACCATTAGTACAATTAATTGGGTAATTAACTTGTTATTACATCCATATTTATGCCGAATTAACTAAGTGAATTTAGCAACTGATAATAGTAAGGATTTCCTTTAATACTAAACCTTGAACTAATGAAAAATGAATCAGAACTGTGATTTAAAGAGTCAATTATCTAATCAAATGAATAAACACAACTTACAATATAATTCGAGACAGAAATTAAGACTAATGATGTATGACTTGATCATCAATGTTTCAAGCCACGGAAAGAAGTTATGCTAATGTACAAATTGTTAATCACCCTAACATACTAGTAATCAATATGTGTATACACCTTAGATTTTAATAGCTGATAGGAACTTATTTTAATCAGTACTTTTGAAACACAAGACATACTTGTGTTCAATGTTCGAGTCTTATCTACTGGAAGCTGTAGACGATCTACAATTTTGTAATGTTCCGGAATTTGTTAACGGAATGGGATCTGGAAAACATCATTATTTTTTTTTTGAGCAGTACGCATTATGTATTTCAGTTCTGCAGGAAGAACTTTGTCGTAACTCAAGTGATACAGTAATATTCAATGGTGTGGGGTTTGCATTTCATCGTGTAAAGGCATGCTTTGATGACGAACGATAAGCGAAATCAAGATAACATAGAATTTAAATCCATAAATCTAATGAAAACCTGGCTATTTAAAGTCAGTCAGTCAAGCGCAACATAGGGACTGCTACGTATATATATCGGCTCAAGTTACCACACACCATGAGCGCAGAAAGATGAAATTGTCAGGCCAAATTCCAGAGTAGTAGGGGTAGTAACAATATTAGTGGTAACAGAAAGGATTAGGCATGGAAGATACGATTCAAGGAAATATAAACCAGTGAAGTAAAAAGGTTATGAGGAATTCAGAAGCTTAGAATCTAGTGGAAGACAAAAAGTGATGTAACTAGACCATTGCAAACGATTTTGAGCCATGTCATTCAAAGTCTTTAACCATTGTTTACGATAATCACGAGGGTCCCAACCAGACGACAGTCTACGCCTTTTAACATGGCTCAGTCCACTTGTCAAGGCCTTCATGGACTGGTAGTCGGAGAAGTGGATTAATGGTTAAGGAGTTCAACTCTCTACTATTAGAGCGCAGGTCTAAGTTCTACCCGACTTGAGCAATCAGGGTAGTATCACTAACTCCCACATACAGAGTGTAACTCGAAGCCGAGTGCATGAATCTATATTCGATGAGTTATAAAGCAAAGCAATCTAGGAAGTGCCTTGAATTCAATCAAATCACTTTCCAAATCAAAGCTAAAATGTAATTAATTAGAGAAAAATATATATTTGTTATTTTTCACTTACTTTTAATGTTTGTGATAAACTAACTAATTCGGTATAATACTCTACATTTTCAACAACACGACGATCATAACCTCCAGCTATGATTAAATGAACATTTTCCGGTTTTATTTCAACTGTTGAGTCAATCAGTTGATCCCAATGTGTGATCAAGTATTCTATATAAAACAAAACAAGAAAAGTGTATAAATAACAAAGTCAGTCAGTCACAACGTAGAACTCCGTACGTACGTACATCAGTTCGAGTTGCCACGCCATATTAGCACAAAGATGCAGCTCATAAATAACAAAAGTTCAAAATGAATAGTTTTTTTCTTAGTGTAAGTTACTTTGTGTAACCAAATAATTAAAAAAAATTAATAAAATAGTGGTAGTTGCACAAGGCGTATCTCCAATCTTGAGCAAACTGATAATTTTTGTGGATTACATTACTTAATATTCCATATAAACAGGTTAGGAATTGACTGCTTGTGACGTAACTGACTAATCTGTTCTTCCTGATTTATCATATTACAGTAACAAATATCTTGTTCAATCTAAATTAATTTTATTGAACACATACTCCCGATCGTTGCTGCTACCTTGACGTGGTGGTCGGGCTTGCCTATCGTGATGAAGCAATCGAGCTATGCTGGCTGGAACAATCGTTCCTCGAGGTCCTACCATGCCAGACAGGTCGGTTGAAGAGCGGTGAGACTAAAAGCAGCAAACCCAAGGTCCGAAGGCGAAGTCGTACTGCTGACTGTACAGAGGTGTGACAGCAGTAAGGTGTTTCCTTCAGACAACCAGCATGACAGCGATGCTGCCTTCCCACAAGGAGGGGTGGGGTTAGAAAAGGTCGACCCTAAAAATGCACACCTCGCCTTATCCCACGGATATCCGTCTCCGGCGGTAAGGTCCTTTGAAGAACGGAGCTAACACAAAAACTACCCACAAAAAGGTCGTGTGTGACCGACCTCAAGCAGTTGTCCCTTGGGCACTGCGGTCACGCTCTCAGGTCATTAAGACCACTTCTAACCCAATTTCCTTTTCAGGTACCTCTAGAAGAATCCTTCCACGGTGTGGGCAACCGGGAAGTGATAACTGCCCTCATACCTCTAACAACACTCAAGACCACTTAAATGGCCACAGGAAAATATAGATTTTAATGGTTGAATAAGATCACAGGATAGACAAATATCTTCCTAGAGTGCGAAATATTTGATTGAGACCTGCCATAAGGTTGGTATCAGGTCAGCCTTTGTAGTTTAGCACAAAAGTTTTCAAGGGCGTATACTAAGGTTTATTGAGGCTTTGGCTATTTATTTATTTGAACACATAAATATTGGTACAAGGAAGCACCAGATACATATGAGCAACACAAATCTCATTTGATTTGTGTGAGGGCTGTGATACTGCTCAGGTGCCCAAACTGAAGCAGGTGGTTTTCCTACGAGGCCACACCCGGAGCCTTTGACCTAAAGGTCTGATCCACAAGGCAGTGGAGCATCGTGAGGAGATGCAGTCTCATGGAAGTCGGTGACCAACGATTGATTCATACGCCATTTGTTCCCTCAGGATACTGGAACCCATATGCACCATTGGTTTGGAATCAGGGTTTTCCAACTCCCCTAGGTGGACTATCAGTGTCCATCAACCCGGTCAAAGCGCTGGACATTCGCTTTTCGTCCTCTCAATTTCGTAAAGGACACCCCCGCCACGAGAAGGCTATACGAAAACTAAAAGACCTTTTATGTGCTCATAAACAATTTTTTCTTACACTTAACCTACCCTGGTAATACTGATTTATCATTCAGTATAGTTTTGACATTATTTTTGTGTACTTTATTATTATTATTATTATTATTATTATTATTATATTATCTTTGTTTCAACTTACCAAGACTGTACAAAGCCAATGAAAGATTCTTTTTCCTTTCATATCGATTAATTGATACAAATATTATTTTCGCTTTCTCAGGTATAATTCCTGATGGTAAATATTTACGATATTCATATTTCGATTGATGGTTATTTTGAAATTGTGTTGATGTTGGTAAACACAAACTTTTTTTATTTGCAATTGGATATAAAATACGCAGTTGTACGTGATTAAGTGAAGTAAATGTTTCTCTAAAGATATTAGCTGGAGTTTAAGAGTAATAATAATAATAACGATAATAATAATAATAATAAAGTAGATGTTTCAGAAAAAAGAGACGTTAGAAAACTTAGAGTGAAATAATACGTATGGTCTAAATTTATTTGATCAACTAAGCATATTTGACAGGAATAAGTGGAACTTTGAAGACGGTGGATTCTTACATAGTTTTATTGTATTTGCTAAATACTAAGTTTATGGTGCCCCCAAAATGCCCTGGTACGGTCGAGAGTCCGCTCTCCCTCTCGAAATGCTCTCACATGGCCACGCGTATACAGCCTCAGTCAGGGAAGTCCTATTCACTACCTTCTCGTGGCACTACTGTTGTTTACGAAATTGAGAGGACGAAAAGCGAATGTCCGGCGCTTTAAACGGGTTGGTGGACACTGATAGTCCACCTAGGGGAGTTGGAAAACCCTGATTCCAAACCAATGGTGCATATGGGTTCCAGTATCCTGAGGGAACAAATGGCGTATGAATCAATCGTTGGTCACCGACTTCCATGAGACTGCATCTCCTCACGATGCTCCACTGCCTTGTGGATCAGACCTTTAGGTCAAAGGCTCCGGGTGTGGCCTCGTAGGAAAACCACCTGCTTCAGTTTGGGCACCTGAGCAGTATCACAGCCCTCACACAAATCAAATGAGATTTGTGTTGCGCATATGTATCTGGTGCTTCCTTGTACCAATATTGATGTGTATAAAAAAATAAAAAGATAAAAGTTTATGGTATTCTTATATTGTCCGAATTGTAAGTTGTCAACTGACTCATTACCTCTTAATATATCTTTTGTCGTCCATAAATTACAGTTAACTGATTGTATACCTCCTTCTTATGTACAGACTATTAGTGGTGAATTGTAGTCTCTTGGTTGATGTAAATTTTCAAGTTTCGAAAAAAACGAAGTTAATCGGTTAGTTTTACTTATATTCTTACTGGAAAGTGTGAGGACAAAATAAATTTGCGTGGGTTAATCAGTATCAACACACATAGAGGGCATTGGAGCAAGCGGACAACATTCTAGTGAATTTATTGAGTGACGATAGGGTGTATCCTCGTGTGGTTTCGAACCCCACTCCCAACACGCGGCTACCCCGAATGCGCTGGTACAGCTGAGGGTATGAAGAGTCAGCTCTCCCTCTCCAAATGCTCTCACATGGCCACGTGTATACAACCCCTACCAGGGAAGTCCTACTCACTGCCTTCTCACGGCATTATTGTTGTTCACGAAAGTGAGAGGACGAAAAGCGAATGTCCAGCGCTTTGACCGGGTTGGTGGACATTGCGACTTCACCTAGGGGAGTTAGAAAACCCTGATTCCAAACCAATGGTGCACATGGACTCCAGTATCCTGAGGGAACAAATGGGGTATGAACCAATTGTTGGTCACTAGCTTCCATGGGACTGCATCTCCATATGGTGCTCCATTGACTTGTGGATTAGACATTCAGGTTAAAGGCTCCGGGTGTGGCCTCGTAGGAAAACCACCTGTTTCGGTCTGGGTACCTGGGCAGTATTCCAGGTCTCACACAAATCAACGATAACTGCTATTGACCTCAATATTAGTGTGACGCACATGTATTTGGTGCCCCTTTGTACCAATGTTTGTGTTCAAATAAATAACAAATCATCACCATATAGAAAAGAAGTCATTTAGAAGAAAACTAGGAAAAGCCAAATCAAGACATGACACAAGTCCATGAAATCGCTTACTATTGGTCTGACCTATGTTGATATATCCAGAATAACTGGTTGGGATTCGCACGATAACCAGGATCAGTGTTTGGAGACTTTAAGTGGCGTAGCTTAGAACCATTCAGAATAGCATGGACGGATTTACCCTTCACATACCTCTCAATCTGGAATTCCACTGCCACTTCATATATATCTTTCCACTCTATCTCTTCAAATCATAATCTCGATGGTTAGACTTTCTCATTACGATTGCTACTACATTCTTTAGATCCTCTCTGTAATCCAACTGGTTAATTTCAACTCGTCATAATGTGGTGTGGAAGATTAAGACAACGCATATATATGCTCCTGGTTAATGATGCAGTTGATCCTACCAGGTAGGTGTACTTTATCTTGATACCATAGATAACTTCGTTTAGTGAGCAGCCATTACTCAGCCAGTGCGTATCATCCACTGCTTACTATTTGGAACATCCACTTAACAACCAAAGAACTAGTTCATCAAATCCTCTTCATAAAAGTTAAAGTAAACAAGGATTATTTATTTATTAGCAGTGTATTTCACACTAAAATGTACGTATTCACTGTCAGACTGGTCACAGTTTAAGTGATAGGATAAATAAGTAAATAACTCACATGTGAATTTACTGTTAACAAGAACAATATCGGCCATTCCAGTTGACAACTGCTCAATATAATCAATGGGTAGTCGGTACAACTTCTTCAATAAGGAATTTCTATTTTTCGTCAATAGTAAATCCGGAAAATGACAATAAAATATTGTCTTCGAATCAAGAAATATTATTTGTAGATGAACTTACATTGTATCCCACAGCCCGTAGTAGAATTATAGGGGCTGATATTTGATCAACAAATGTTACATCCGGTTTCTTCTCATAAAATATTAAATATAGTGTTGCAAGGATGAGGCGAATATACGCACATAAAGCTGTCATGTAACCAAAGATGGACCGAGGGAACCAATCAGCTACAACTGTAACACTCAGATTTGACTGTAATGTTTCTTCAAAACAATGCTTAGGGTCGTGATGATTTGTAATAATGCTGACATCATAACCACATGACTCCAACGCTACTGCCGAATCCACTATAAGTCTTTCAGCACCACCTATACCAAGGTCTGGATGTAGAAATACAATCTGCTTTGGCATCTTGTAAATTATGAAGACTCAATAGTTTCGCAGGGATTTGTATGAAGGCGTTAAAGTCTAAAAACGAAATAGTTTGAGTAAGATATATCATACTCATGATTATTTAATGATTCATTTCCATCTAACTCAACAAATAACATACTTGCATTTCGTACTTGTTGTGATTATCGTTGCTTTTGTGTATTTGTTGCATCAAAAAGCATTCTTGGTCTACTTTAACCTGAATTGTTTGAGTCAAGGTTTGAAATGTTGAAAACTTTGACTCGTGGTACCTTCTTTTGCATAGACTCTGACACTTGTGTTATTATTGTGATCATATTGTGTTTTAACCCTAATCTGATTATAACGGTTGGCAGTGCATTCAAATGTGGAAAGCTGAACTGTTTATTCCCCGTAGATGAAGGGATGCAGTGTGGTGAATGCAAAAAGTGGTTCCACAAGATGTGTACCAGTCTCAGTCCAGCTGCATACAAAAGATGCTCTAACCCTAACTCGCACTGGCTTTGTATGTTCTGCTGTACTGACAAGACGATATTAATTCAGGGGGCTATGAGCCTATTAGCTCTAGCCTGTAAAAAGAACGATAGTGGGTGCGCCAGTAACACAAGTACTGACAGTAAAGACTGTGTCAGTGTTGTAAGTGCTGTTACAAAACGCGTTAAACAACCTACTGTGAATAATGGCAAAGTGAAATTTCCGTTACAACTGACAGGGAGTTATTCACCACTTGATATTGACATGAGTAATCATGCATCTTCAGTAGAAATTGAGGACCCGGATAAAACCGTCACCGTCCCCAATAGTCCCAATGTGGCTGTCCTGAATGATGAAAAATGGACCGCAGTAAGGAGGAAAAGGAAAAAAGCTGAAGATAAAACACAGTTAGTTGACAAGTCATTGGGGTACTCGCATTCTGAGTCACTCAATGCACTATCACACTCTGGTAGAACGGCAGAACATCACCCTAGTGCGACTGAGAGGAACTTAATATCATCAAATATTATTGTGAGTAAACTGCCAGAGTCAAACGATCCAGATCCTAAAGTTAGACACACCCATGACTTAGAGAGGCTCGGAGAATATATCCGTAGCATATTACCAGATAACACGAAATGTGTTCAGGTCAAAAAATTGGTTAGAATAGGTAAAAGGGCCGATGACAGTGTTCTACCCCGACCATGTAGACTCCTTAAGGTAATCCTAAGGTCGGAGAAACAACATGATCTTCTGTTAGGTAGCGCTTGAAGTCACGACAATTCTGACATTCGAATTAAACCGGATATGTCTCTTGAAGATAGAATAAAACGGAAGACGACACTAGCTGAACTAGAAACCCGTCGACAAAACGGTGAGAAAAATCTCCGATTAGTGGGTTTTCGAATAGTCAGGTCTTGGAAGCGAATGCTACCAAGGCTTGTGTGGATAAGTTGTTCTCCCTAGGAGTTTTATATGCCAACGCTCGTAGTCTAAGACATAAATTCTACGAACTAGGAGCATTAGTGGACAAATTAAGGCCACTCATCGTAGCTGTGACTGAAACTTGGTTAGTCCATGACTTCGATATTACCCCAGAATTATCCGAATACCATTGTTTAAGAAGTGATAGACAGATGCAGGAAAGGAGGTGGCGTCCTTCTATACATAGCTAATAATATAAGTATCCGCTCCTCCGTTTGCGAATCCCATGATAGTGGAACTAGTGAAGTCATTAGCTGTGAACTCACTGTCGAATGTTGTACATTTGCACTCGGTGTCATCTATTGCAGCCCAATCTGCTTAGCTGATGACTTTATTTTAGAGCACATTCGGCTATGGAGTGCAAATAACAGATACTGGCTCCCATGATGAGAGCTCCATTTACTCTTACCCTTTGTCTCCTGTCATGTAGAAAGTCACTTATCCAGTCTATGACTGCATAATGAATTCCAAAACTTTCCAGTTTTAAGACCAGAATGAGAAACCTTATCAAAGGCTTTACTTAGATCTATGAAAATGACATCTACAGGAATATTGCGATCTTTTGCCTCAACCCAATCTTCTCTTGCAATGAGAAAATTTGTCAAACATGATAGGCCTTTCCTAAAACCCTGTTGTTCCTTAGACAAAAGATCATGTTCATCTCTACTGGCTTAGAACAGTACAGATCCAGCTATTGTAAGATTAGAAATACTTGTAAAGCGTTAATTAGTAGGACTAGACGGTCATATGAAAAACAATTGTTAAGGGATTGTAAATATAGTCCAAAACGGTCATTCTCGTATATAAAGAGGCGAGCTCAGAGAAAATTAACGGATTTTCTTGTATCAAAAGTGATGGGATTTTATCACTTCTCATAGCTCATAGCCCCCTGAATTAATATCGTCTTGTCAGTACAGCAGAACATACAAAGCCAGTGCGAGTTAGGGTTAGAGCATCTTTTGTATGCAGCTGGACTGAGACTGGTACACATCTTGTGGAACCACTTTTTGCATTCACCACACTGCATCCCTTCATCTACGGGGAATAAACAGTTCAGCTTTCCACATTTGAATGCACTGCCAACCGTTATAATCAGATTAGGGTTAAAACACAATATGATCACAATAATAACACAAGTGTCAGAGTCTATGCAAAAGAAGGTACCACGAGTCAAAGTTTTCAACATTTCAAACCTTGACTCAAACAATTCAGGTTAAAGTAGACCAAGAGTGCTTTTTGATGCAACAAATACACAAAAGCAACGAGAATCACGACAAGTGCGAGAATCACTGCCCTTTTTGAAACGCGCGTTAAGTATATATCCTGAACGATGACCTTGATACTAACATGATCTATCTTTTCCTTTCATCTACGGCTGATTATTTGAGAGGATATTCGAAGAAAGTTCAAAAACCGAGATCATATCTTCAGCGTCTAGAGTTTCGGTTCTGGCACCGAGTAGTGAATTACTGGAATTCTCTACCAGAACACGTAATATCAGCATCATCTGTTGATATATTCAAGACGAGATTGAGCCTCCAAAGTGTAACAGACTGCAAGGGTCAAAATAGGTCAATAGACCTCCTATCCTTATTACTGAAGACTGAAAACTGTACTCACTGCTCGATCACCTCCGTAACGTAACAGTCGAATTAAACGGGGCTTTCGCTCGACCTTCAATTTAGTGCAATAAAAGCAAATGCATTAAACAAATCTTGCTGATAGGAGAGGAATAATGATACTACATAAATAAATAAATTGAAGGGGTGAATAAGAAACTGGACTTTCTAATTGGTGGTTGGAATTCGAAAGCCTTCATCATTAAATCGCACAACTGTGGCATTATTTTTAATCTACATTGAATTTATATCTAAAGTCACTTATCTAGGTTAAAAAAAACCTTGAGTAGTGGGAGCCCTAATGGTATTGAAGATACCACGGGTACTGTACTTCAACAGCACTTTACCAGTAACACCTATAATTGAATCGCGCCCATCCAGTGAAATCAATAGCCAGAAGCGAGGAGGTTGGAAGATTTATTTGATAGATTCTCAATATATCGGGGAGTGACTGATCTAAACTAGCTAGTGATGGTAGGAGACGTTGAGCACTCAGTTTCAACTCGTGATCTGGTGCGGATGCATGACCGAGCTCCTTCCGCTAGATGAGTCCATTAAAACTAGTGTGGTCAGCAACGAATGTCGAACACTTACAAAGCTATTGATTTCGGGGATTTATTCACCGCTACAGTATAACAAGAGTACTTTTGGCGAAAATAAATAATTGTTTTTGAACACGAATTCATGAGTTATATTGGCCAACCTACCGACTGATATAATACGTAGATCGGATGATATAGATGCAACAGAATTGTGCAAACATATCCCATTTTAAATGATGATATTAGTAATGTAGCAGTAAATAAATCTCCGGAATCAATAGCTCTGTATATCTTCAACATTTTATCCTGACCGCATTAGTTTTACTTGACTCAACAAGCTGAAGGCGCTTGTTCACGCATCCGCACCAGATCACGAGTGGATATGCCGTGCTACACATCTACAACCGCTAGCGAGATTAGATCAATCACTTCGCAATCTGTTGATAGCCTATCAAATATAACTTTGAACCTCTTCGCTTCTGACTTTTTATTTCACTGGATTGGCACGTTTGAATTATAGAACGTGTTACTGGTGTAGGTGTTGTCAAACTCCAAATACTTGTGGCATCTTTACATATAATAGCTCTTTACGACCACATACTACTATAAATATGTGCGTTGTTTTCCGGCGGAGCATTCTAGATTTAGCATTTGTCTGTATTTCTTAGTTCTAAAAACCGTTACCTCATATTTATAAATGTCATCAAGCTGACCACAAAAACGTATGGAAAGTCTATATCATCTCCATTAAGTTTCTAACTTTCATACCACTGTTCATGTCTAAAATTTGAAATTCTGTTCTCAGGTTTTTCAGTTTCTACACTCCACATCGACTTACACGTCGACACAACTCATAAATACGTTATATTATCTCTGTGCTATTTGAGCTATGCGAGTATTTGAACCATCCTTAACATTTTCCACTTAATCCACCATGGTAGTTAATCCTATGTGCACTTTGGTTTGTAAATTGGGTTATCGTTTTAGTCGCCTAAAAAGATGTTCAATATACGTAAAATAAAAGTCACCACATTAAGATATTATCGTACTGCACTGATATAATAACTTGACCATCATGTCGTTACTAGTCAAGCAAGAGTTCAAAATAAAGGGAAGAATGTTTCTGGATCTCAACTTGTAATATAACTATGCAGGTTTAGGCCGTTAACGCTACAAACGTCTGATATTTATGAATCGCCTAGAACAATAATACCCATTTTCCAATGGCTAACCCCTAATCAACAGTAAAATTAGTTCCTCATAATGGTTTTCGGATATTGCTATAAAGCATTGTCATAACTTGACAGTCACGTAATGCGACCGATGAAATTAATGAAACTGTCAACTCAAACTCGACCGACAAGTTGACTTATAGTAATCGCTAAATAGTGTTGTTTACTCATGGTTATCTTTATCTGTTATCGATGATTTCAGTATATTTCTCTATCACTTGCTCATTTATTGAGCACCTTAGAACCTTGTCAATTTAATTGTAGCTTCAGCGACACAATCACTCATGCAAACCATCAGTATAAGCAGCCCAGCAAAACACGACAGTCGAATTTACTCCAGCACTGCCTAAGGTTCAAGCCATTATCATAGACAAGAATAAGAAGTTGTACGCCTCTTGGTTACGAATCATTCTCTCCCTGATAATCACATGAGCAGCACTCACTGTTTATCATTTTGTAATGCACTTTAAAACGCTTTGTCATCCATATTTGCGGCAAATAAGGTTTGTCGGTTTCAGCGCGTTATAATCACTCAATTTCATGCAAACCGATTTCTATATTTCTCAAACTTGATACTTGCAGCTGCCTTAAGTACACCATCAACCAATATGTACGAATATAAGTGATCGATTTAATGCAAACCAGAACAATTGTTTCAGAGCGGATCCCTCATAGACCAACTCATGGGATGTTTGTCCGAAATAATGATTCATTCGTACTTGAGGTCTATCTGGTTTCGAATTTTAAATACAGCAAGTCCGTTTGCTCTCATCTAGTTCTGTTCAGTCTAAACTGTGCTACTTTGGGGATTCCTGGTTCGCATAATAATTCAAATACTTCCAGTCATCACAGTGGAGTCGCAATGTAGCGTGTGATGGAAAAGGTAGATTTACACTCAAATTTTGACGTTTTTGAGGATTGCATGGAAAGGTTCGAAGTCTAGACTATGATCAAGGAAGACTTTGAGAATGTTATTGTTGTGGCTCACTTTCTTACATTCATCGAAAAAGAAGCCTAAAGTTTACTGGAAGCTTTTTCATTCCCAGAAAAGCCCATCCCCCTTTCTTATGCAACTCACGAGGAACTACTACCAGGCCATGTAAAATATACAAATTGTGAATACTGTAAGGATGGAAAGCTTCATGAAATTATTCGTCAGGACATCGAGAATTGCACTACATTACATCTTCTCAATACAATATGTACTCAAGATTATGCGGGTAATTCACTGGGGAAACGAGGAGCAGGTCATGGAGATCAGCACAAGCTTAGTAAATGTTTGTCATAAGGTAATGTTCACCTCCGTAATTCATGTGTATTTCGTGATGCTAAACGTTTTAAATATGATAAAATTGGATACATACAAGCACCTTGTTAAATTACTATCCATTTTGATTTACAAAATGCTAGACTTAGTAATTCCGACCCTACTAAGCTGAACGTTTCAAATAAATCATACTCTGAGCAGATGCATGATATTATTTTATCAGATATACATCCTTTTCATGATTCATCTATTTCTAATGAAATTATTTGCAAATGTATAGAGGATATGTTGAGTGCACCAAATCCTGTCCAGATTTCTAACGCTGTTGTACCAGATATGGTTTGCCTTTACGATTCACATATTTCTAATAAATTTCTTCCAAATCTGAGGAAAATATGTTGAATGACTCGAACCCTGATCAAAAATCTGATGCAGTCTTGTTAGATGCTGATTTCTATAATGACCAGTTATTCTAAAATGACATTCCTAATAAATTTGAAGAAAACATTTCAGAAGAATCAAATCCATGTTAAATGTTATTTGGCCTTGTATCGCATTTTCTTACTTCAGAAAACTTGTTCAATGCGAAACATGAGTTCTAAATGAGCCCGATTATGGTTATGATTCAGATGATTTCATATCATATGTTGTTTATACTTATCATGAAATCACTTATATTGAGTACTGTAGTCAATGTGGTAAATATATTTTGAATGAAACCAAATTATTTATAACTTGAGGTTCGGAAGTCCAACATTATTTTATGGGGGAGGATAGTGTTGGAAGACCTATGGTTCAAATTCTAGACATCAGTGGTTTAAGTATACAACCGACATGGTGATTGTATACAATTCCAGGACCCAGATGAGTCAGTTCCAATTTCGGTCGTTAATTCTAATACTGCTGGGTATTATCTAGAACACACAGATCTAAATAAAATACACAGTCGGGCAGACACATGATGAACCTTAGGAGAAGAGGTACAATTTATTGCAGAAATTCGGATTCTCATTTAAGCTGTAGGAGACGTGATGTTTGCTTGCACTAATGATTTATATGCATCACAACTGAACTGTTAAGTAAATGGTCTTCCCACAGTGGGAATACATTTTATGCCCCGGATTCTAACATCAAGTGCATCAGCGAAAAATCATCTTAGTACCATCAACTTTGATCTTAGTAATATACACGTCGCCATCAAAACCCTTGAGCCGAATGCTGGTTATAGTGCTGGTAACTTCCCATAGTTTCTTTATAAAATGGCTGGACCGGAAATACAAACACTGTTACTCAAAATATTTACGTTATCTTTAGAGTCAGGTACATGTCCCGAAACCTGGAAGGTAACGCATGTTCTTCTCAAACACAAATTAGGACCGAGAAACCTGATAGAAAACTACAAACCTATAAATGTATTCATTGACAGTCTTAATTATTCGTAACCTCTTTAAGAATAAGTTTAAACTCATTTTTACCGTTGAGTATTGTTCGTTCTTATTTTCCAACCTACCCCTCTCCGATATACTTGAGGTGGAAGGAATACAATAGGATTTCACCCGCGAAATATTTAAGACCGATTCATTCATTGATCACAGTTCCTGATGCCATATCATAGGACTAGAACCACTATGTAAAAGACTTAGACCCTATTTGATTTTCTACTTCAAAATCCTCCAAAACCTTTCTAACTCCACACTTATTATAGTTCTTGCCCATGGCTCACATGAATACGGCCTCTGAGACAAAGTATCTACGGTCAAAGTTGAGAAATACAGATCAAAAACTCGGGAAAACTTTTTCCTCATTAAGTATGCATTAGTATGGAACAGTATTCCCTCTGAAATATGCATGGCAAGTGAACTGCACACGTTCGTAAGACTCCTTGATCAAGCCCTCGCTTGTACTGATCTAGCAGGATCGAACACATCTTCGTCTTACACATACATCATAGGCTCTCTACGTGCATAGACCAAATTAGACCCCAACTTCAGTTTACCTTACTTTCCTACTTTGCAGTTGTATTAAATACTTTTTCCCCATTAGTTTGTTACTTAGAGTAGACAGGTAATCTACTCGACCTGTCGTTGTCGCTCAACTATCGTCGGTCGCTAAGGGACGCTCACTACTACCCTAAAGAGTTGTCAAGAGAACTGTACAGTCGACGGCCTACCACCAGTCGTCTTACATCTATGGTGCCTGCTACCCATCAACCGGTTAGGATAGCACAAAATAACATCAGCACCAAGTTAATGTGAGTTCCGTACCGTCTATCCTTCATCAGCTTTCTACTCTGACATACACTTTGTTGACTTACTATTAATTTTATTTCACCACTCGTTACATTATCGTTGACTTATATATTCATATACATTTTCGCCTACTTCGGTAAACAACTATTCTACATTTTACCCTTCCTAATGCCTATACTTTGATTATAAGACTATACCTCATACTATAGTAATTTAAAGCATTGCATCGACACCTTGCCCGTAGTCCATAATTTGTAACTGCCTGATAAGGTTGTAAAGCGGTACTTAAAGAAATAGTGCTTTCTAACAGCATATAAAACACTGAGCACCGTGTGAGATGTGATACTTATCTAAAAACAAGCTTAAATGAGCCTAACGTCACGAAAGAAGAGAGGGCGGAGTTACTGACCAGCAGGCATTGATGGTGAGAGCGATGACTTTAATCCGCCTATGTTCGTTGGGAAGAACATTTTGTCTGTCTCTTTATGATTGAGGATGGGGCATTCATTCAGTGGTACTGAGGTTGTCATCCCACGCTCGCTATTGAGCATCATGTTTCCAATTTCATGCTGGGTTAGCTATTCCACTAAGGCAACCTATGATATGCTAACTCGGGCTTTTACATTAGGACCTTCTGTCTGGTGTCAAATAAAGAAACACTAAATTATCAGGCAATAAAAGATATAGTCATTAGTGTTTTTAACACTTTGCTTTCTTGATGCACATTATATTCTAATAAATGGTTTTATTTATTCCAGCTTCTACTTCCCTTCCATCATTTGAGCCTACTCCGCCTTGTCAAATATCGCAAATCTCACCCGGAGGCTCTAACTGTATTTCACTCGAGCAACAACAGCTAGTATGAGTGTAATATACTAATTTATTTTACCTCTGTCTGTTCCACTACAAAATATTAAGCAATGATTAGCACTCATATCCAAGTGCCTTGCTGCTTCTCTGTTTCTTTTTTCTTCAGAATCTTGTTCTAACGACACAGCTATGGAGCTTCTGCTACCTGGAACAAACTTGACTTACGCGTCTTCTCAAGGTCATAGTTCACACCAAGCGCTCTACAAATGTACTTTATAGCAACCATAAACTTAGAAAGTTGTATTGCATAATTACTTAGAGCGACCAGAATTCTAACATAATTATCCCGAGCTTGAATCTCATATGTAACGTGGACGCGATCCCATTTCGGAATAATATTTTGAAGACTGTACTCAGTGTAATACTAAAGCACAATCCTAATAGTTAACGCTATGAGACATACGAACCAGTGCACTGTCTTTTACTTTCACTGATTTCATCTACTTAATGACGTCACTTGTGAAGCATACTGTAGAAAAATTAATGTTGTAACTAATAGATCATGCCCGTAAAAACGGCGCCTATCTGTCTTGGAGGAAAAATATTACATTATCATTATTCCTTCGTACTTGATGTCGGCCTGATGTCGAATCCTTAATACAATACGTCCATTTGTGCTCACCTACTTCCGTTTGCTGTTAGGGGCATTATTTAGGGAATTCGTAGTTTGTTTAATAATTCAAATACTTCTAATTATCACACTACCGTTAGCTTTCTGTCCGAAATACACGTGATTATCAATATTTTCACGCATAAAGAGGATTTTTGGTAACATTTCATGTGTAATAGTATTTTTATTAAATCCTACCGCGATTAAACAATAATGATAACGAAAATATCTGCCCAAAACTTGCCTAAGAAGCACGGATTAGGGATTTTTTACTTCAAACAATATGAAAAAACAACTAGCACGTTCTATCATAGCATCATAAATGCCTTCACCGAAATCGCACATTTAGAATACCTGAAACCTAAGTTTTCTAGAGATCTGTATCTACAGGTCTCTACGCAAAAACATCTTCAAAGACATAAAACTCGATTCCACAACCTTAATGACTTTTCCCCTTCTTCAGTTAACGGACCAGGAGCTAGCAATACCTGGAATGTCTTTGTTTCGACAGATAACAGGAATGGGGTGGAGTAACCTTATACATACGATCATGCCTGGAGGTACACCAACTTCACAGCCAAGAGTTTCTCAATCTTAATGAATCAGTATGGTGCTCAGTAAGGTTGTCTACCACATCCAGGTGTCTAGTCGGGGTCATCTACAGGAAGCCCACTGTTGACATCAAGTACGACAATCGTATGCTGGAAGGATTAGCCAGCTCTACGCATCTTGGATTCATTCATATCCTGATTCTAGGAAACTTCAATCTCCCTAGAGTCAACTTCGCGGAACATACCTATATTGGGGATGAAAACTCAACTGAAGCTCGGTTCTTCAACCTCATTGAGGATTTGGGATTATTCGAAAATGTGAAGTCAGCAACTCGTTGGAGAAACAGTTAGACGCCGTTGCGCTTAGACTGGGTATTTACAAATGAAGAATTCTTAGTCGACGACCTCTCAATTCTGGCTCCCCTGGGGAAAAGTGATCACGCCGTCCTATCTTTCAGTTTTGTCAGCAAAAGTGAACTAAGATATCCCACCAACAACAGGCGCTGGAATTTTGAATGGTCGAGTGTGTCAGCTTTACAGAACTATCCACAACATGTGGACTGGGATGTTCACCCTCAACTTGAAGTGGATGGCATTGAAATTTCTTAATGCACACTATCTTACGTGCTACCAAGCGTTCAGTTCCTCAAACGATCCCAAAAGACTACAAACAACCTACCATCATCAAGAACCGCACTCCTCTTTTGCTAAACCATAAAGGGCACTGTTGGGCTGAATATAAACGAACTGATAACAACGGCGCGTACAGGCGGTACAAAATATAAGGAACATATGCACAAAGGCAATAAGAGAAGACAGGCTTCAGTTCCAGACCAAGCTCACCGATAAATATGTCTCCAATCCGCAAAGCTTATTCCGTTACGTAGCTTCTCTTCGATAAGCCAAAACTAGAGTTTCCCAACTGTTGGGTCCTAATGGTCCGACCAATAACGACGGTGATGCCGCTAATCCTTTGGCTGAACAATACACTTGGACATTTCAACCGACCCACATCAACTACACTGATGAAAGCTTCACCTGCGATTGCACAGGACTTTCTGAAGCGAACCTGAGCGCTGATCCGATGTTCCGTAAACTGCAGCACATAAGAAAAGACATTTCTCCTGGTCCAGATATGGTTCATGCTTCTATACTGACGGAAGCAGCTTCAATCCTGGCAACATCACTTAGCGTGATGTTTTCACACTCGCTAAGCCGAGGCAAACTACCGGAAATTTGGAAGCTGGCTCACATCACACCAATTTTCAAAAGAGGCCGATGTAGCTACCGACCGGTGGCCCTTCTCTCTATACTTTCCAAAATTATGGAGTCTCTGATATGCGATGGTATACACGCATACTTATTATCCCTAAAGTTCTTCTCATCTCAACAGCACGGTTTCAGAAAAGGTCATTCTTGTATGACCAATCTGCAGACTGCGGTGGATAGATGGACAACCATCCTTGATCGTAGGGGGAAGGCTGACATCATTTACCTTGATTTCTCAAAAGCTTTTGATAGGGTCAACCATATATGTCTTATCAATAAGCTTAAACGATTGGATATCAAACCCCCTCTGATTGACTAACTCGCTTCATATCTAAAAAATCGACATTTTAAAGTCGGAGTTAACTTCACTTTCTCTTAGGTCATAGAATGTCCTAGTGGGTTCCCCAAGGCTCAATACTAGGACTTCTTCTCTCCTTGATTTATATAAACTATCCACAACAAGTATTATCCGATGATGTGAAACTTTGAAAAGGGATACTCAACCAAGAGGAGATATTGGCACTTCAGGAGGATGTGATTCGACTTCAAAGTTGGGCAGACGACAACGGGCTTAACTTTAACGCTTCAAAGTGCAAAGTAGTCCATCTGAGACATGTTGCAGACTATAGTTATAACTTAGGTAACTCCCCTCTAGAAGTTTCTCGAGTCAAAAAAGATTTGGGAGTGTTGGTACCCTATTACCTGAAATCGTATGCGAACTGTGACAAAAACGCCTTTCAAGCAAACCTTGCACTGGTAACATTGAAGCGCATTTTTGGCCAGTTTGACGGTAGAACCTGTGGTGGACCAAAATGTATGATAACCAAAAATTAGCAACAAAAATATTATGTCTATAGTTTATGTAACAATTAACAGTTAATAAGTTAATTACACACAAATAACAAAATAAGGGACGTTACTTAAGTCTTCAGGCTATTGCGTGTTCGGCTGAGTTTGGTCCAAATAATCCACAATTATAAAAGATTAGTAATCCCAATATGGACGATATAGATCCAGTAGGTTTACCAAGCGTAGAATTCAATAAGAATGTCACAATTGTCTATAAACGTAGATGGTATGCAATTAATATTTCATTTAACATATTAGCAGACATGGCAGAACGATGCAGATGTGAATTAGAGTGTATTTATTGAGGAGCAGTAACAGTGTCACGATATGTTGTACTCAAAACGGAAGGAAGTCAAGTTACAAGTATTCAAAGTAATACACTTAAACAACAAGTACAATTGTTTAATGCTAAATGTACAGAATATGAAAATACATGCGTAAACTATGAAAAATTATTTACAAAATAGGTTTTATGGTCCCATCTCCACATAGCTCCCCCCAGAGTGTCCGGAGGTAACACTGATTACAATATGAACAACAAAAATTGAGAAACATTGTGTATAAATGTACATAAAATAGTATTTACTGTAATAACGAAAAAAAATGGTGGAGATTGGAATAAATGACACGTTGATAGTATAGGTTGTGTTACGCAAAATGAAACTGAAAAACGAGCATTAAAAAGTTTTGGTTTGCTAATAATAATAATAAAATTTGCAAAACTGTTAATAAACTCATAATATATAAAAAAAAATTGGATTGTTTTTTTGTTTTGTGTACAGTTTAATGCATAGTTAGTTAGCGTTCACTCGTTTATTACTATGACAATCTTTCTTATTAAAAAAAAATTGGCAAAACCAGTGATAATAAATAAATGTAATTATTAAATGTACATGTAAGGAAAATAAATAGCTTTTATTAGAAAATTGAGTAACAACTATAAAATGCGTGTAATTGAATCGATTTTTGTTAGTCGGCGAAATGTACGTAGCGCTTAGGTTTTTTTACCAACCTACCGGAGCGAGTTAAAGACGGTTTAAGATGAAACTTGTCCTCTTCCATTGGCTTCTCAGGAACAGAAGGGAGGGGTTGTTGTTCTTCGATGTTAACTTCTTTAGGGTGAGTCGGTTCGTAAAACGCTGGTTTGATTCTATCGATGGAAATAGTTTCTTTGTTCCCATTTCGAATGATAATAAAATGTTTGGGAGTACGTTTGATTACTTTATAAGGGCCTTCGTATGGTGGTTTTAATGGCTTTTTGACAGCGTCAACTCGAACGAAAACAAATTTGCATGTTTCAAGGTTTTTATTTAGTTGCACCCGGTTGCTATGTTGTCGCGGGGGTATTGGTTTAATATTCCGCATCATCCGTAGTAAACAGCTTGCTAAACGGGAAGGATCTCCCATCGTTGTAGACTCGCAATTGACTAATTGGCCTGGTAATGTTAATGTTGTACCGTAGACTAATTCCGCGGGTGTACATCCTATGTCTTCCTTCACCGTGGCACGAATCCCAAGGAGAACAAGCGGCAAGGCATCACTCCATTTTGTTGAATCAGTTTGGGCCATGAGTGAGCTTTTTAATTGCCGGTGAAATCTTTCGACCATGCCGTTTGCTGCTGGGTGGTAAGCTGTGGTTCTGATGTGGTTTACGCCCAGAAGTCTTGTAAATTCCTGAAACAGGGTAGACTGGAACTGGGGACCACGATCAGTTGTGATGGTTGTCGGTACACCGTAGTTCGATATCCATCGGTCTAGAAAAACGGATGCTACAGTCTCAGCTGATGTGTCTTTGACGGGGCATGCAATGGCCCATCGAGTGAATCTGTCTACTGCCATGAGGATGTGGGTAAAAGAATTTGACGAAGGTAGAGGTCCTACTAAGTCCAAGTGAATGTGTTGAAAACGTCTGTCGGGGGTATGAAATTCCCCAATTGGGCTGATTGTGTGTCTCTGGACTTTACTCCGCTGACATTGTATGCAGTTTCGTGCCCATCGTTTTATATCGGAGTTCATTTTGGGCCAGACAAAACGTTCGGTGATCAGCTTTGTGGTGGCTTTGATACCTGGATGCGAGAGTCCATGTAGTTGTTGAAATATCTTTTTGCGACAAGTAAATGGGACGAAGGGACGATTGTTGCTTGTTGAAGTGTCACAAATGATGGATGCGTCTGAGAAAGGAATAGGTACCGATTTTAGATGCAAGCTAGACTTTTCTCTACAGACCTTCAATTCTGCGTCGTCTGCTTGTAATTTGGCTAAGGTTTCAAGGTTGATGTCTTGGTTAAGTACCGTCATATTAATATCCTTTCTAGACAGTGCGTCTGCAACAATGTTGGTATGACCCTTGATAAACTGAATGTCCGTGGTGAATTGCGAGATATAATCGAGCTGTCTCGCTTCGCATGGAGAATGTCTATCATATGACATATTAAATGAGAAGCACAGTGGTTTATGGTCCGTCATAATAGTAAAGTCACGACCCTGTAGTAAAAAATCGAAGTGTTTAACAGCTAAGTACATGGCTAAAAGTTCTCGTCCAAATGTGCTGTACCGCTCTTGAGTGGGTGATAATCGTTTAGAGAAAAAAGCTATTGGTGTAATCATGTTATTAACACGTTGTTGTAGCACTGCCCCTACAGCTTTTTGAGATGCGTCCGTACACAAGATCAGATGCGTTTGGGGGTCAGTGTTTAGGTGTTGTAGCATAGTAGCGTCGGCGATCAAGTTTTTGGCTTTTTCGAATGCTATTTTGGCGTCAGAGGGTAAGTGGAATAGTTGGTTCTTATTTTTGCTACTCGCTTTATCATCTTTAAGCAGGTCTGTTAAGGGTTGTAGGACATCAGCACAATTGGGCAGAAATCGTCGATAAAAATTTAATGTTTCCAGGAAACGACGTAGTGCCTTAACAGAAGTAGGCTCAGGGTAGTTGATTATAGCTTCAACTTTATTTGGAAGGGGTTTAATTCCCTGAGAGTCTATGTAATGACCGAGGAACTCCAACACTGAAACACCAAATATACACTTTGAGGGATTAATCACGACGCCATAACTTTTGAAACGCTCAAAGAGAGTCTGTAAGTGCTGAAGATGTTCTTCCAAGGAAGAGCTAGCGATTAGGACGTCATCGATGTAAACAAATACGAAATCTAAACCTCGCGTGACTTCATCCATAAATCGTTGGAATGTTTGCGCAGCATTCTTAAGCCCAAATGGCATCCTCAAGAATTCAAACAACCCAAAAGGTGTGATTACGGCTGTTTTTCCAATATCCTCAGGTGCCACTGGGATCTGATGATAAGCTCTGACTAAGTCTAGTTTTGAAAAAAATCAGTTTACCGTGCAGGTTTAGTGAAAAATCATGTAGATGAGGAATAGGGTATCTGTCTGGAACTGTCTGATTATTCAAACGTCTATAATCTCCACAAGGGCGCCAATCTTGATCTTTTTTGGGAACCATGTGCAGTGGCGAGGCCCAAGGGCTATTAGACTGTCGGATTATCCCTAGTTGCATCATATGTTCAAATTCTCTTTTGGCGGACTGCAACTTATTCGGTGGTAGTCTCCTCGCCTTGGCGCAGATAGGTGGACCAGTGGTGGTGATAGTATGTTGAACATGGTGTGTGGAGTTTTCAGTTTGATAATCGGCTTTTTTTATACATTCATACTTCGATAGAAGATCGGTAGAAGTTTTACTATCAGGTCTAAGCAATCGGACACCATAAGTTTCATAATTGCAGGTGATTGTTCCGTTGACCTGTAGACTTGTATTCACGTCGATAAGTTTCTTTTTTCTCATGTCGACAAGGAGATTGTAGTTACTAAGAAAATCGGCTCCAAGGATGGGTTGTTTAACTTCAGCGACGATGAAAACCTATGTAAAACGTCTACGGAGGCCGATGTCTAAGATGAGTGATTGCTCGCCATACGTTTTAATAATAGAATTGTTTGCTGCCACTAATGATAATTTAGCGTGTTGGGAGTGCCGTCGTCGGGAAAGATGAATTGGGAGTATGCTTATTTCGGCTCCAGTATCGATTAGAAAATCCGAGCCCGAAATACGATCCCTGACATGAAATAGACGGCTTGAGTTGTGGCCAGAGTCAGGCGCCGCCATTACTGCCTGGCCGGACCGTTTCCCTGGTTATCAGTGCTGGGTGAGGGGAATGCGCACGGGCGTGTACAACGTCGTGCTTTTGTGCCGAATTTAGTATGATATCAACAAATTTCGGATGTTCGTTTAGGTGAACGAGATCGTGGTCTAGAGCGTGATCTCTGTCTAAAAGGGGGTCTTACTTGTCTGGCCTGAACCGTTGCTACAGTGGTTTGAAGTGACTCAAGTTGATTCGTCAATTGAGATAATTGTCTTTGAATAGAGTTTAAGTAGCTGACATCAGCTGCTCCATACGGCTGCATCGTATTTATATAGTGATTATCATGGCAGACTTCCATTACTTTATCCGCCATATCAGCTAAATCATCGAGAGGGGAAGACTTCCCCAAGGCACTTAGGATTTGTCTGACACTGCGTGGTAATCGGTTGAACCACATTTGTTTGAGGAGGGCTTCGTCTAGTTTATAAGGGCCTGCAAGTTGTTCCATGTGTCGGAGTAGTTGGGAAGGTCTTTTGTCTCCCAGGTCACATGCATTCAAAAGTTGTTGCAATCTTGTCTCATCTGAGACTGTTGTTCGCTGAATTAAAGCCGCTTTTAATTTATCATATGGCTCGGTTTCCGGAACCTGGTCGATAAGGTCTCCAACTTCGGCTGCTATTTCGATCGGGAGTGAGCCCACCACATAAGCGTACTTTGATGCTTGGGAACGTACGCCCCTGGACTGGAATAAGGCTTCAATCTGAGCACACCAGATTCTAGGATTATTTACTCCATATGGTGGAAGCTTAAATTCAGAAATGGCGTTGACTGGACTAAATATACTGTCAGTAAAGTTAGATGATGAACTATGAGTGGTTACTGGAACAGGATCCATATCACTAAGCTTAGGTGGAGAGTACATTAGGTTAAAAATGAGCTAGAGTATCGTATAATGAGCGAATAAACAATATAAAAATGGTATAAATACGAGATAATAAAATACTGGGCTCACCAAATAATTGTGGTGGACCAAAATGTATGATAACCAAAAATTAGCAACAAAAATATTATGTCTATAGTTTATGTAACAATTAACAGTTAATAAGTTAATTACACACAAATAACAAAATAAGGGACGTTACTTAAGTCTTCAGGCTATTGCGTGTTCGGCTGAGTTTGGTCCAAATAATCCACAATTATAAAAGATTAGTAATCCCAATATGGACGATATAGATCCAGTAGGTTTACCAAGCGTAGAATTCAATAAGAATGTCACAGTTGTCTATAAACGTTGATGGTATGCAATTAATATTTCATTTAACATATTAACAGACATAGCAGAACGATGCAGATGTGAATTAGAGTGTATTTATTGAGGAGCAGTGACAGTGTCACGATATGTTGTACTCAAAACGGAAGGAAGTCGAATTACAAGTGTTCAAAGTAATACACTTAAACAACAAGTACAATTCTTTAATGCTAAATGTACAGAATATGAAAATACATGCGTAAACTATGAAAAATTATTTACAAAATAGGTTTTATGGTCCCATCTCCACAAACCTTCCACATAATCTTTAATGGTTTTATTCGTCACCATTTAGAGTACGCAAACATAGTATTTCGTCCCCCTCCTCAAAAGGATAAGGACGCTATGGAACGTATCCAATGGCGAGCCACGAAATCAGTTCGGGGACTCAAATTCAAACTTTATGAAGAGCTCCTTCAATCACCTAACCCTTACCCGTTATAGCATAGGCGTCTTAGAGGTGACCTTCTTATGGCTTACAGTATCCTTAACACTTCTGGTCATCCCCTTAAACATCTACTTAAGCTTGGTTACAATACTAACTTAAGGGGTAACACCCAGAAACTGGAGACCCAACATAGCAGAACAGACTGTAGACACAACTTCTACTCCGTAAGAGTTGTTAAATAATGGAATTCGGTGCCGATTGAGCTAGTTCAAGCGACTTCGGAGGAGCCCTTTAAGAGTAAACTTGGTCTATTCTTAAGGGTTAAGGACAACATATTATTTTGATTTATCAACATTTTCCTCATTATCGTTAATATACCTAGGTTCCTGCCTAGAGGTATTTATGATCCACTGCTACTAGACACGGAATCCCGTTAAGCGAAAGCCTCTTCTATTCCTTCCACAACCATATGAACAATTTGAACCATCTGAACAGGTTTAATACCATTTATTTGACAGATGACTTCCAACTTTAGCTCAGTTTTGGAGTGCTCAAGATCACTCAGGAAGGTACACAGAAACGGCCAATTTACTAGAGATATTTAAACCTAACATAGGTTAAATGAGAAATATTCATCAGCAAGAGCAATAAGGTTTTCCATTTCACTATTGCTACGAACAACAATGATGAGTGCTAGAATATTTCACAGTAACTTCATCAAGGTGATAACCAGCTGTTAATAAAGCGTATCGTATCTTTAGTTCCAAGCTTATTTGCATACTATTTAACTAGATAAATGTAATCCATTTATTCAGCTATTGAAATTAGACATTGTCTTTTGAACACTATGTACTGCTTTGTTCGTACTTAGTCTAATTAGGGCCGTTTAAGTTTGTCCGGCCTTCTGGACTAGCCTTTTGAATTCAACCAGCTCAGCAAAGATGGCTGAAGACAAGGGTAAGCCAAAAGGTGCTATGAATGCTTATGCGGCATTCTTGCAATCTATGCGTGCCGACCATAAGAAGAAGCATCCCAATGTCACTCTAGATTTCAAGTCTTTTTCAAAGGAGTGCTCAGAACAGTGGAAGGTATGTTGTGTGTTCGCAGTTTATTATAATTTCTCAGAATCTATCGGCTAAAGAAAAGAAGAAGTTCAAGGACTTAGCAGATAAGGACAAAGAGCGTTATCGATGTGAGATGGAACATTATGAACCCCCTGCCGACGAAGGCCGCAGCAAGAAAAGGAAACGAGACCCAGATGCACCTAAAAAGGCACTGTCAGCATTTTTCCTCTTTTGCAATGATGAACGACCTAAAGTCAAGTCAGAAAATCCCGACTGGAAAGTCAGTGAGATTGCTAAAGAGCTAGGTAAAAGATGGGAGCATTGTAAAAACAAGGCGAAATATGAGAGCTTAGCCCAGGTAGAGAAACAACGTTATGAGAAAGTAGGTTTGCTTTGAGTAACTTTTACACTTTCTAGGCGATGCAAAAATACAAAGCCGGCAAAAAGTCCAAGACAGAAGATTCAGAGTCTGACGATTAGTCCCTAATGGTTTAAAAACTAATGTTTGACGTACAATTGATGTATACAGATGGTGTTATTTTATATTGTTTACAGATGTTTCTTTTTAAACCTAACGGGCCGTCCTGCATTTGTAAAACGATGGCTACTGTAACATTTTTTATCGAATACACTGTTTATAAGCTTTATTTCATTCTGTTGAAAAGCAGTGTCGTGTTTGAACTATGTTGGGTTTGAAGATCATTGATCCGCTCATGTGGCTTACTGTTCCGATGTAGTCGTCCTTACCGGGACGCTATCATGCCTACTGGTAAAGTTCTCAGGTTAGTTTGATAGATAAATAAAGATCGACTAGGTTAGTTTGACTTGTTGAGGTTTCCAGCGACACCGTGGCCGATAGCTTTAATAAACAGAATATGCTTTGCTAGCTGAGGGGATTCTTAGGACTGTTAATGACGTAACCCTAAGGGTTGGGCGTATGCATCAGTGTTCAATACTCAAAGAAAAACTAAGTTGGGATGGGTTGGCTCACGTGACATGGTATGACTATTTGGGGATTCAGTAATAAGCCAGTTGCAAGTGTGATCCAAGCCTCTACGTCTAAATACTCGATCAGGCTCATGCATGTGGGGAGACGATACACTGCTCGTTTTTGTAGTTCCCACGTTTTCGGGACCTTTACTGAATTATCTAAAGATATAAATCACCGTGGGTTGTTATTCCGTCCAAAGTCAAATATGCTGTCTCACTGATCACTCAACTGACTTGACTCAATTCTCTTCCATTATTACCTGTTAGTATGATTGAACACCCAACGAAGTGGTCCTATTCTCGTCAAAGAAACGAATGTTCGTCTTAGATTAAGCGGGACTGCAAGAGTCTAAAGCTTCGGTGTAAGTCCTTGTCACCAGTCGAAGATGTGTCTAGATTGTTATCATCTGGTCTGAATGCTCAGCTGTCACAGTATATGGTTTAAGCTTGTGGATATCAGGATATCTCGAGCTTCTTTCAAAATTCGTGTAATAGTAGTTCGCCCTAACTTCTAACATGGCATAAATAACGGACCTCTACTTCAAGACCAGTGCTAAGTGTAGCTCCAACACCTCGTCGTTGAGACTGGTTCAGAAGTGCTTGTTAGATCGGTCTGTTTTCACTATTTTGAATCCCAATACGTGCTGGTGTCCAGTATACTAGTTTATTTAGTTGGTCGGATATCGCTTGAGGCTGTTTTGGTCGCTATGCAGTAGACTCCAAATTGATTAACCGTTTCATTACTGCATGTTCGTAGAATTAGATTGAACCTTTCCAGTCAATGTACCGAGGTTTTATGTAGTCAAAACCTGATTTTGTTAGGGATATCCGTTCTGGACTAATTTTGCATTTAGTGTGGGAACTAGAAATTAAGTTTTTCCCTCCAAGAGATCTAGTGGCTCGGAAGGTACCCGTGAGGTATGAGGATTTCAGCGAGGCAGCGATTTAATATTAGATTTGAAAATCTTGACAACTGCTGCTTATTTCATGGTTTTTAATTCCGGTATACAGATCTAGCTCGTTTCGTAGATAAACGGGGGACTTATTTTTTAGGTCTTCACAACTTTAACAAATTATATAACGTGGTCGAAAATTGTCTGATTCATATGGTAGAAATACGTTTATAGCCACCTCACATAACTGGTAGAGTTAGAATCTTTGGGTTATGTCATCATTCTCGACTTAAGTGTAAATTTGTGAAAGTCAAATGAGTAACCGTAAACAAGATGCCTAGAAGTAGTAAGGTAATTATTGTACTAAAGGAAGCTCTACAACGATTCAGCATAATTGCAGGATAGACGAGAAGTCGTGGCAGTTTATGTATGACAGTGTTTTCCTATTTAAGACGGTTGATCAGGGTCCTTATATGAGGAACTATGGTAACGGACGTATACCTATCTAACCAACTTTTCGTACGTGGTGTCGGTGACGTACTCGTGTAGTATTTATTGCTGATTGGGTGCTATAGATCAAGTTGCATTGCAACTGGTAGTCTAAGTTTCTGGACACTGCACTTTCTAGACATTAAGTAGTTGTAGACAAAAACCAGCGTAGACCTAGGTTTTATACTGGTTGACATTCGTCGCTCAGACATATTAGAATCTTGACGATGTTTTCTGTAGAATTCAAAACAAGCGTCGCAGTTAAAGACGGTACTACTAAACTACTCAGGTTAAAGCCAATCTAGAGATGATATCAGGTCATGAACGTGCAATCTATGCACGTGTTCGTATTCTCTCGGTAAAAATTGAAGGTGTTTATTCAGCAGATTTACACTGACATTGTAACGTACAGCCTTTGTTAGGTTTTAGTCTAGTGTGGGGTTACGTTATGTCTTTGGGGGAGTGTGAAGAGCACCATGTTTTAGAGGATCTGAGAGGGAAAAATGTGAGCCAACAGCTAGACTGCTCTTACGTTTAGTAGTGAAAAGAATCGATTGCAATAATACAGGCGTGAGATCAGAATAATCTGATAACGGTAATTATAAGTTATTAGTGAGATTTCGAGTGGTTTACAGTACCTTAATGTAATCCGAGACATCCATTTCATCCTGTTTGGAATGTCGGTTGGACGTACTTATAACTCAGTATCGATTATTATTTTCACTGAAACTGGTTGAGCACTTGAACTTAATTCTCTTGTCTAACAGACAACATTTTAATACTTAAAATGTTAGTTTCTGGGTCCGAGTCTTTGTGGAAGAGATAGTAAATACACTGAGACTCAAGTTCATTACAGCCGTTGAGCCATAGCCAGTAAAAATTATTCGTATTTCCGATTATTTTTGTCTTTCAGCATTATGTACTTTCCCACTGTATTTCAGTATTGTTATTGAGATCCGAACATGGTGTCTGTCGTTTTGATGAATTACTATTCCATTGAATAAAATATAGTAACTCAGTTGGATTTCCACTGTGTAGTCATTTACCTAAAGATCGATTATATTTATCAGTGAATAATAGAAGTGTATATTGATTATTACTTGGTATCCGACACAGTCAATACAAGCCGTAAAAAGAGATTTAAGATGTAAATTCATTATATCGAGGAGATGATGAAGAAGTCGTCATCCAGTCGATTATTATAATTATATGCTAAATGGTATACTAGATCTTGTTTATTGACCGATGGATTAGACGAACTGTTTGAAAACGTCGATAGTATATCTGGCTAAATCAAATTCACTGAAGAGATTGAACCCGCTAAGCATAAATTAACGTTTCTGAACTATTTGGTTGAAAAGAAATTGACTATTTAAAAACTAATATATTTCGAAAGACAACATATTCTAGGAAATATCTAGATTACAAGTCAGCATATGCCCATTCCACCAAAGTGACAGTGGTCAAGAATTTCATAACCAGAATTCAAAAACTCGTTACTGAATCGAGTGACAAAGAAACTGAAATGAATTTAGTTATGCCCACTTTGGTGATGAGTAATTATCCCAGGGATTTTATAAAACGAATTATTAAGATAAAAAGTAAACCGAACACGGTAGTGATCTCGTATCGTGAAGGAATTTCAGAAGGATCCTAAATCTTCAAAATATAAGAGTATCCATTCCAACGAACAGTACTCTAAGATCTGAAATGGTAAGAATCAAAGATCCAATACAAAAGGAAGAACATCAAAATTATGTTTGTGAAATCAAATGTAGTGATTGTGTTTATTATGATGTAATGCTATATATGTAGGCGAAATATCATGACAACTGAATGTGGGCGTGAGGAAACACAAGCTTTGCTTAAAGACATTCCTAAATCATCAGATAATATAAAAAGCCCGAAAACAAATCAACGATAGCATAACACTCAGTCGAATCAGGTCATACAATTGATTTCAATGGTACAAGAATCCTACGAAAAGATTTTAATTCTTACGAAGAAAGACTAACAGCCGAAACCCTACGCATATGGGCAAATCCAAGTAGTATTGGTATGAGAGACGGAATACAGTTAGCTGTCCCATGGCAACTAATAATTAATAAGTAAAGCTGAACTCCTTATTCCATTTAATGTATTACTTACTATCTGAATGACAACAATGACATTCAAGTGTTCTAGTCAGTTGTCTTATCTGAATATGATGGACAATTAGGTGAAACATCAAAAAATAACGCAAACATTCATTCATTTATTTTTATTATGTTGATTTGTCTTCATTTTATGCATGCTATGACATATTTGATTCATATTACATGAAAATTATGTTTTCATTTAAAAATTCACCGATCAGAGGCGATAAATAGTCAGCGAAATTTCTTCTCATACCTCAGATTCCTTTACGAATATACAGATTCCGTTATAATTGTGATTATGAACCGATCAATGTCAGACCACCATTGAGTTCTACCGTGTCGAGGGTGAGACAGTTACAAACCGAAGACAATGAAAGATGGTCACACAACATCGTGGATTGTTTGAAGTTAGACAATCCGGCTTAGTGAATTAAGTGTTCCTGCACGAGACCAACGGTTGTCGGTTGGCATCTGGTGTGCGGGATTGTGGATGTGCACTGTTGTGAGGTTCCATCCTAAGAAGAGACGACTGTCTAGTGCTTCTAGATTTTCAATGGTGGTCTAACATTGATCGGTTCACGATCTCAATTAAAACCCAGCAATCTCCACAATTTTATGCTGACATTGTTATCTTAACACTTCATTACACGTCACATGTCTCATACACACTACAGCAAATACTTACTTTAAACATTGTTAACACGATTGAATGACCTGTTTAGTATACAGTTAACCAAACAACCATGTGCCTATTTATATTCGATAATATTAGTGTTTGATTATATATCCTTGAAAAAGCTTGAAACAGATTGCCGAGCGAAACAGATTAATTTGGAATTCAGTCGCTGAGATTTTCCAAATATATTTTTCCTCCTTAGTGTCGGCGCCCAAGTACTGTGAAACTATTCGTTCAAATTTAGACGGAAGTTCTTATATGAATGATAACATATCTAAGTTTATTGTTTAAAAAAACACACCTGTTTAAGCTTCTGAGGGAAGATACTTTTCTTCCACGAACAGTTATTCTCTGATAATGCAACATCAGTTTCGTCTAATTTTAAATCCTTACGTTGGAATTAGACATTAACTCGACAAATAAATTCATGTTACTGTCCTCGCAGCAACAACTGATAGTTCTGTAGATGGCGTCGAGTCTTGATTGACTATGATCACCACTACAATAAGATTACGCGCCCAAAAACGACTTGGTCCCTTTGATAACTCGCAAACCAGAAGACTGTAACTGGTCCGGATAGAGTATATTTATTGGCAATCTCGTGGTATCGAATGAATACCGAGACGTACCAAAGATTACAGGTAATAAGAGCAGATCGTAAGAAAGTTCGAACCAACAAGATGGATAGCGGAACGAGAAGTGACTTTGATACAGTTAAACAACAACGAGTACGGTAAAACAATCACTGGTACAATTGGTTATAATAATAATTGTTTCCATTATTCCGATCGTGTTCTCGTCGAGAAAAGCAGGTCACTACAGTTCTATGTTCGATCCCATGAATTATTCTAAGTGTACCCTATGCAAGTGTCCAAAACTGAATTGAAAGAAATGTTCAGTGCTTCCTATATCTAATAGAGCAATCAAATTGGTAAAGCACTTGATTTTGTAGTGTGTTCTTGCGTGTTGAGTTTATTGTTGATCTGACACAATTTACTGATCCATTGATATTGACCTTTTTAAAGTTTAAATTATGCTTATCACGTTATTTAAAACTCAAGATAATTTCTGAAAGATATCAACACCTTAAGATTGTGTACCATATTACTAATCAATATGATAAGATGGTGAAGATTTGTAGCTCCATCAAAATAATCAATATATCTTAGTCAAAACAAAACATTTTACTGTTCAATGGAACTTATTGGGGAAAAAATCTAAGAAAAGAAAACTTACTAACCTTTAATTAAAAACAAAACTATTATTTTATTATAAGCAAAGATGGATAGTGGCTAACTGCGACTCTAGATCAGCCATGTAATCTTTACGCCTGCAAAACACTGCAGTTACGTGCGTGTTAGATAAGATGTCTAACTAGGTATTATACACAGTGCCTTCTGTAGATACTATTTTACGTTATTTCTTATGGGTGCGAGAGTGGGACAACGCTCGTTCAAAGCACTCAAGAAAATATATAATTAAACTTATTCTTTTCTAGACAATTGT
>NC_031497.1:26008593-26019523 GCF_000237925.1 Schistosoma mansoni | reverse complement strand
GAGAGAAGTTATATCTGCACCCCAGTGCACAAGCAAGTGGCTATCAGGACTCAGTAGCTGAATGGATAACGCGATGGCGTTTGAAGCGAAAGATACTGGGTTCGAACCCAAGAGTGAACACCAACTCTGAGATGTAGGTGCATCCAGCTGACGAGTCCCAAATAGGATGAAACGCTTGTCCTGGATTCCACTTCTAGCCACTATCCATCTTTGCTTATAATGCTTGTGACGTCAGGCAATATCGAGGCAATAAGTATAGTATGTATATATGCCAATTAGAGACTGACCAGTTACAGTCCTAACAAATCGATGGGAAGATTCAAACAAACAATACTAAGTATTATTTTATTGTTACTACTTTCCTTCCTCATAAACTTTATTCAGAAAACTACTTTATTAACTACATATAGAGTGTTGAAATATGTTGATTTAGCATTGAATAATCTCGAATGTCATAAATGTCTGATTGTTAGTGCTAATCAAATCTTATAGGATCAAGTTACAATGTGGTCACTGGTCTTGGTGATTCGCTGTCACGTACACTGTCTTGATATCAAGTGCTTGGAAGCTCTATTGTTAGGAAGCTGTGGTTGTAAGCTCTACAGTAGCATGATATATATAAGGTAGGAATTGTTCAAGTTAGGATTCATCAGTAAAATCCACCTGTTTTTTTAGTGGAAATAGTCTCATTGAGACTCAAACCAAGTACCCATCACTTCGAACGTAACGATGTCATACATTATAATGTTGTGTCACAATAACAGTATTTGTTATCATCTTCAATAGTTTACAGTTTTCTATTCTCAATATGTCAAAGGAAACTGATCATTCTTTCTATGGACATACGAAGTATTGAAGTAATGTCAAGGCACTCAATCAAAGACTTAATATTACTGTAGAGGTTTGAATGTTTGATAACGATCACCATAATCCGAGTGGATATGCTAACAGAAACTGACCAAATTCAGTCTTGAATATCATTGACTTGGAAAGTGAAATTCATATAATCAGTAATATTCATCTTCGAACCTATCTTGTATGGAGTTGATGACTTATTTTAAATTTGATCAAGGTCATGGAGATTCCTATCTTAGTTCCTTCCTAACAATTCATCGAACTTAATGAATTTAAAAGCTGAAATATGCCGCCATTGTCTCTAAATAACTAATTATCTGACTTTCTAAAAATAAATAAATGATATTTCCTGTGATGCGCAACAACAGAGACCTTGAAATACAAACATGTCGAACTTGTAAACTACCTATTATTATCAAACAACTTCGAGAAATTGAAGTAGGATAGTTTTTCAATAACCAAGTTTACTGAATGAAGCTTCATATTTTATCTGATAACCAATGATTTCCTTCTTTCTTCGTTTACCCACAGACAGTTCTAACGAGCGTAGAGAACTAATTAAAATGATAACAGATAGCTAAAGACAACAGGATACAAAGTTTTAACATAAAAACGTTCATTAGGAAGTTGACCTAGACTACATGGAAAGCATCACTATTACTTACTTACTTACTTACTTACTTACTTACTTACTTACTTACTTACTTACGCCTGTTACTCCGAGTGGAGCATAGGCCACCCACCAGCATTCTCCAAACCACTCTATCCTCCGCCTTCCTTTCTAGTTCTATCCAATTTTTATTCATTCTTCTCATGTCTGTCTCCATTTCTCGGCGTAACGTGTTCTTTGGTCTTCTTCTTCTCCTTTGACCTTCGGGATTCCATGTGAGGGGTGCCTTGTGACGCAGTTGGCTGCTTTCCTCAATGTGTATCCTATCCACTTTCAGCGCTTCTTCTTGAAATGCATCACTATAAGGATCACCAAATTCGATGGGTAGGATGTAGACTCGAGAAAGAATTAATAATTTCATCTCTTAACTCAATACATTTGTTTCAGTTCCACCCATAAGTTTGATATGGGTGAACTAATTTATAACTGTTCACTTTTAGCTAATTGAATCCGTTAAAAACAACATAGCTGGGATCAAACCTAGACACCTATTAAATAATTAAATTCCTTTTTTGAGGGGTGGGTGGGAATTCATTTGTTGTCCTGTTCATAATTATAAAATTATTAACCATTATGATATTGCTTGTAACAAATTTCAGAGTAGAAAGATTTAACTAATTTAAAAGTGAGAATCCTCAATACGAACGTCAAGACAGCCAGTTCTACTGTACGGAGCTGAAACGTTGAGAACTGCTAACTGCATCGTCAAGAAGGTACAAGTATTTATAAATAGTTGTCTACGCAAAATACTCAACATTCACTGGCCGGATACTATCAGCAACAGCGTTTTATGAGAGAGGACAAACCAGCTTCCATCTGAAGAGGAAATTAGGAAAAGATGATGGAAATGGATCGGCCATACTTTAAGGAAACCACCAAACTGCATCACGACTCAATCCATAACTTGTAATCGTGAAGGGAAGAGGAAAAGAGGAAGGCCAAAGAACACATTATATCGAGAAATAGAAGCAGATATGAAAAGGATGAATGTTAACTGGAAAGGATTGCTCAGGACAGAGTTGGATGGAGAATGCTGGTGTGCGGCCTATGCTCCTCGACGAGGGATAACAGGCGTAAGTAAGTAAGAGGGTTTTATGGAAATTATTGAATTTCCATAGTTTACATTACTGACTAATCTAGAGGTTAAGCACTCACCTTGAGATCTAAACTCTTGAATTTGATTTACTGTGAGGTTGTCGATACACACTACTGAGGAGTCCTATACTAAAATAAACCACTTATCTACTGCTTCCTGGTTTTTGATAGTAGTCTAAGAAAGATATTATATAAAATTGTAACTTCAATCGGCTGTTACCAATTTGTAACTAAAATCATTTTTACAGTAATATTAATCTCTACATTAAACACCTTCATGAATGATAACAATAATAGTACCGATTAGAAGGGGCTTTAGTGGATATTTCAGTATTTTCATAGTTAAAATCATGAGTTTTTTGAAGCTAGACCACCATCAAAAACCTGAAAGCACTGGAAGGCCGTTTCGTCCTATTATGGGACTCTTCAGCAGTGCGCATCCACGATCCCGCACCCGCGAAGATTCGAACCCATGATATACCAGTCTCGCGCCGGCGCACTCAACCGATAGACTACTGAGCCGGCCGTCATCCGACGGTGTTAATGTCTAACTTCAACTGATCCATGAAGTTGAACAACCGTTGACCAATTGTCTTCAGTGAGTTGATATCTCTACAACAGACTTGGTTGAACTCCAATGGTCACTGCTTCCGTCCAGTGCTTCCAGGTTTTCCATAGGATACTTACTACTACCTAGTTGCTAGGTGACATTTTCAATCTTTTTTTTACTGATCACTATATTTAATGATAATCAAATAAAACCTAAGTATGAATCCATATTACAAATGAGATGATATTATGAATTGAGTTCAATTATTTGTGATGTAATAAATGTTCACCTTTAAGGGGTTCCAAAGAAGAATTAAAAAAAAACCAAAAAAATAAAAAGTCATATCCAAGATAATATAGAATGGATAGTTACTATCTTAAAAGAAAAAAAAATTTAATGATGTATAAATTTATTGAAAAAATCTTCTAATTATACCTTTTACTGTTCATGTTTTTTTTTCTTGAAAAATTTCAGGTTGAAGTTTATATTTAGGTCATCAGTTTATTATTTTAAAATTAAAAAAAATTAAAGATAAGAAAATGAATTTGTTTAAATTGTTATTTAAAAATTATGGCGGTCTGTTTGAATATCTGTGCTACCTGTTTCTTTCATCAACGATAATTCAACAAATTATCTAATTTTCTTTGTTTTAATATATCATTATGTCTACATGAGATACTTCGGATCCGTTGAGCAGACACTATCAGCAACAACCGACTATGGAAGAGAACAAACTAGATTCCATCCAGCGGAGGAAGAAATCAAGAAGAAGCGCTGAAAGTGGATAGGATACACATTGAGGAAAGCAGCCAACTGCGTCACAAGGCACCCCTCACATGGAATCCCGAAGGTCAAAGGAGAAGAAGAAGACCAAAGAACACGTTACGCCGAGAAATGGAGACAGACATGAGAAGAATGAGTAAAAATTGGATAGAACTAGAAAGGAAGGCGGAGGATAGAGTGGTTTGGAGAATGCTGGTGGGTGGCCTATGCTCCACTCGGAGTAACAGGCGTAAGTAAGTAAGTAATACCCATCTATTCAGGTGCATTTCTGAAAAGCGTACAACTTTTCTTCGTGCAAGTTACAAAAGGCTCAGTCAGAGATATTGTGATTGCTGGCAATATGTATGCAACGAAAAGAATGTATATTACTTAGATGTTGATTGACTGGACTGTTAACTTCTTATTAGGGATTACTCATTATTTATCGTCAGGATCGACCAAGAAGTAAAAAACGGAATCTTGTTGAAATCTTTTATGCTGAGAATTCTATATTATACCAAAAATATAATATTGAACAAAGATAATAATAATAATGAGTGATCCAGGTCACGAGTCCCAAATAGGACGAAACGCGCATCCTGGATTTCACTGCTAGTCACTATCCATCTTTGCTTATAAAGCTTGTAACTTCAGACAATATCGAAGCAGTCCGCACAGGATGTACATATGCCAACAAGAAACTGATCAATTCCAGTCCTAAATAACAATGGGAAGATATAAGTCAACAACATCAAGTGAATGTAATGAGTGATTATTGTTAAGAAACTATACAGTTTATACAGTTCATATGTTTAATTTATTGATACACTTTATCTTCTCTTGTTCATTATTCATTTTTATCACTAAGTTAATAAAACAAACAGATAATCATTTATACGAATATTCGTCAAGGTTAGAACGAATAGTTTGACAAAAATTGGGTGCCGACCATAGAGAAGTCATTATATGTGAAAAATTATATTTGAAATAGTCTTAGCGATTGATTTTGATTATTACCCTGAAGAAGTTCAGACAAGTTAGCTGGACGAAACGTTGGAATTATTGAGATAAGATGGTGGTTGGAGGTGGTCAACAGGAAACCTTGGACCTGGGTTTCGTGCTACTTGGCACTCGTCAGCAAGGCATACTTGTAATCTTAAGGGAACTGGTGCTCCCTGACGGATTTGATCCCGTGTCACTCAGCTTCACAGTCAGAGACGTTACCACTGAGCTATCCGGGCAGCGACCGACCTCCTGTAGGACTGAGATGTAATCACAATTGATTGATCACTGAGTGGTGATCAACGTCATGAGTGTCAAGTCCTTCTTAGTGCTGATCGAATGCTATCGATCAAGTTGGAATTATTTAAATTTCAATCGCTAAGACTATTTCAAATATAATTTTTCACATATAAAACAGATAATCATCTTATGACATTAATGAACTACTTCGTGACAATATCATTCATCTGTATAGATAAAATACATTCATGAATTGATATTTTGTGATAGTAAATTTCTTTAATTTTTAGGTGACTACGTGATAAATAGTGAGTGATCTTAATAAATAAATAATAATAATGATAACAGAACTACTGCAAAATCATTCAATTATTTGAAGGTTCAGAAGAGATAAACATATTTTGATGGTAATGTGTTTACTGGCGGTATATGAAGTAGGTGCTAATGATGTTATTAAAAGTACATGGAAAGATTTTCATTTAAACCATCTAAAATTGAGAGCTTACTTACGCCTGTTACCCCTCGTCGAGGAGCATAGGCCGCACACCAGCATTCTCCATTCAACTCTGTCCTGAGTAGTCCTTTCCAGTTCTTTCCAGTTATTGTTCATCCTTTTCATATCTGCTTCTATTTCCCGATATAATGTGTTCTTTGGCCTTTCTCTTTTCCGCTTCCATTCATCATTCCCATTTAGGGATTGCCTCATGATGCAGTTTGAGGATTTCTTCAATGTATGTCCAATCCACTCCCAACGTCTTTTCCTAATTTCCTCTTCAGATGGAAGCTGGTTTGTCCTCTCCTACAGAAAGCTGTTGCTGATGGTATCCGGCCAGTGAATGTTGAGTATTTTGCGTAGACAACTGTTTATAAATACTTGTACCTTCTTGACGTTTCAACTCCGTACAGTAGAACTGACTGTCTTGACGTTCGTATTGAAGATTCTCACTTTGAAATTAGTTGACAGTTGTGTTTGAGTTCCATATGCTCTTCAATTGTAGAAATGCTGCCCTTGCTTTACCAATCTTCACATTTACATCTGTATCAGATCTTCCTTGTTTATCAATGGTGCTTCCGAGGTACGTGGATGTTTCCACCTCTTTCGGAGTTTCTCCATCAAGTGTGATTGGGTTGGTGTTCTCCGTGGTGTATTTGAGTATCTTGCTTTTTCCTTTGTGTATGTTGAAGCATTGAGAGCACAATGTCAGTAAAATCATTCACCTAATCGGTTTATCTTTTCCATCATTTCTGGTAAAGATTTATACAAGATGGACTGGAATACTCCATATATATGTTGTTTATTATTTACATTGTTCTAAAAACTATCTAGCATAAATTCAATTAAATATGGGAAAGTTAATAAACTAGTTTATGACTATCAACCGTTGTGAATCAATGTCCTGATTCATGATCCTTCGAGAAATCTTAGTCTCTTCAAAAGTGTAGTTATGACATGCAGACAACTATCAACTATCATAGAATCTATCTGGAGTAGGAATTCCTGCCAAATGCCTTCAATTATTTATCTTCTTATCGCATGAATTACTTTGCAAGTAAAGTATCAAAAATTTGGAATAGTCTATCGGAATCTATCCTCCAAATCAAATCACTACCGTTTGTTCACTACACTACCTTTCCTCTAAAACTGTTGTAAAAATGCTTATATCTGCGAAAATATCCCATTCCACTAGTGAAGATATTAAACTAGTGATCATCGTTATCACTAAGGGTAGTTATTAAACTTCCTTCTTGTAGATAATTCACACTTACACTGTCCCTGGTTAATTCATTTAGTTTAAGTAATATCTATGCAAATCAGTAGTTCACAAAACTATATAGCGCATCTTTAGTTACTGACCTCTCACATTAATTTTTGATGCTTTTGTTTTGTGCTCTCTGTTTTCGATACATTTTCAATAGTTATAGATTATTATAACTAATGTGTAACGGTATTAGAGTTATCTCTCGATGTAATATTAATACTTCTCAAAGATATCAATCCTCCTATTAGGAATTATCGGTTTTTATATGCCGTCTCACATTATTATAATCGATGGGACATATGTGGGGGGTTCGTGGAGATTATGAACCGATCAGTATTAGACCACCATTGAAAATCTAGAAACACTAGATGATCGTCTCTTCTTAGTATGGGACCTCACAGCAGTGAACATCCACAATCCCGAACACCGGATGCGAACCCAAAACCGTCGGTCTCGTGCACGAACACTTAATTCACTGAGTCGGATTTCAACGGTGTTATTGTCTAACTTTAACCAATCCATAATATTGTGCAACTATCTTCTATTGTCCTCTGTTTTTAACTGTCTCACCCCCGACACGGTAGAACTCTGATGGTCACAACTACTCACAAGAACTCGGAGAAATATCTCAGTAATCTAGTCACTAGTGCTTCGAAGTTTTCAATGGTGGTCGGACATTGATCAATTCATGATCTCAATTAAAACTCAACAATCTCCACAAACCTATACTAATAATTATTATATGCTCACTAGTGAATACCAGCTCACTGATTTAGGGATTAAGTGTTCGTGCACGAGACCGACAGTCGTGAGTTCGCATCCGGTGTTTAGGATTTCGGATGTGCATTGTTGTGAGGTTCCATACTAAGAAGAGACGATCGTCCAATGCTTTCAGCTTTTCAATATTGTTCTAGCTTAGATTGACTCATGAATTCAATCTTTCTTCTCCGATAATTTAGCATTATATCTATGTTCTTTATATTGTAACATTGCTTTCTGATCTTGTTTGTAAACTGATATGAATTATGTAATTATTCTCGGAATATTATTTATTGATTTGTTTACTTATTATTTATTCTTTTTTCTTTCTATCTATAAATAAAATCATGTCGATTTTTTAATTGCTAATGTCTATCATAGTTGAAAGCGTGAGTCAATTGAAGCTAGACCACCATCGAAAACCTGGAAGCATTGGAAGGCCGTTTCGTTCTATTGTGGGACTCCTCAGCAGTGCACATCCACAACTTCGCCTCGCGAGATTTGAACCCAGGACCTATCAGTCTCACGCCCGAGCGCTTAACCACAAGACCACTGAGATGGCCGGCATCCAATGGTGTTAATGTCTAACTTCAACCAATTCACGAAACTGAGCAACTATTCATCAATTGTCTTCAGTGAGTTACTATCTCACAACAGACCTGGTTGAACTCCACTGGTCACAACTTCTCACTAGAACTCCAGAAAATCATCTTGGAGCCAGTCACTAGTGAGTACATGATGATTATTATCGGTATGGGGTTGTAGAGATTGTTAAGTTTTTCGTTGGTGGTGTATTTGTTGCATTCGCTGTGAAAATTGTTATTTTGTAATCAAATAGAAAAATAACACGAGGAATTACTCCTAAGAATTACATTTCAAATAATTTCCAAAATTAAAATTTTCAGGACTATTTAAATCTCATTCAACAAAATTATTTTAAATATAAGCAAATATGGATAGCGACTACTAGTAGAATCCAGGGTGCGCTTTTCTTCCTATTTGGGACTCATCAGCTGGATGTACCTGCATCTGAGAGTTAATGTTCACCCTGGGATTCGAACCCAGTACCTTTCGCTTCAAACGCCATCACGCTATCCACTTAGCTACTGAGTCCTGATAGCCACTTGCTTGTGCAATGGGTTGAAGTTTAAATTCATTTGGTGTTGTTTATTGCAGCCCTAAACATCAGTGGGAAGATTCAAATAAACAATACTAAGTGAATTTAAACGTCAACCCATGCACAAGCAAGTGGCTGTCAGGACTCAGTAGCTGAGTGGATAATGCGATGTCGTTTGAAGCGAATGGTACTGGGTTCGAGTTCCAGAGTGAACATCAACTCTCAGATGCAGGTACATCCAGCTGACGAGTTCTAAATAGGACGAAACACGCGCCCTGGATTACACCACTAGCCACTATCCATCTCTGCTTTCAATCTGTTTTCTATTCATCTCATTCAATTTTTATTGTCAATCTAATAGTTCAACGAGTTAAATAAACAATATATTCAACATGTTTGTCAGACTAACTTCTATAGTTCAATCATTGTTTAGTTAAACAATGATAAATGTATGTTTCACTATTACATAATAATCAATCCTTTTTTTTCTTACTTTTTTTCATTTTTACCAAGAAAAAAATCCCTCTAAATGATAAATAAGTAAATAAATCTACATGAAATCCCTTATTCCTTCCTTTCTCTCTCTTTTTCCCCCTTTTAATCCCTTTACTTCATTCCTTTACCACAGTACAAAAAATTTTTTTTCTTTTTAATCAATCAAAAATGAGGTTAGAGATGAACGAGAGAGAGAGAGAGAGAGTGAGAAACAAAAATTTACGGGTTAACATTTATGATACAGCAAAAAAAAATAAACAAAATTTTGTTGATTTAAACAAAGATAAGATGAACAAATATAGAATTCTTCTTCTTTATTGTTCCCCCCCCCAGAAAAAACACAACCTTTGTCTAATTCTCTATCAGTAGTCATATCATCCATGATAGCATCAATATGGACCGTCATCTATTATTGACCTTAACCAGACTGTTTCCTTTTTCTTTTATTCAAAGAAAAACCATATTCAATTCTATAGTTTACCCAACTAGTTCAACTATCATAAGGGCCATATATGTTAATATATCCATTGGACTTGAATGATAGGGTAAATATATCTTCTCACCCCAATTATGGATACCAATATATATATATATGCTAGTGACTAATAAATGTCACCAAAACACTGAATCAATAATAATCGAATACAAAAAATATATGTAGAAGTGGAAATTTTGACTCACTTGTCTAGATATGTATATATATAGACTGAGGTTATCCACAATGTTTTCTATGTTCAGTACATATATCGAATTCAGTATTAATGTGGTGTGGTCTACTTATATCCATATAAGTAGTATATGATGATGGTCAGTCATAGAATGTATTTGGGCAGAAGATTGATAGGGAAAGAACAGGAATAAAGAGCAATCGGTATGAAAATGTATGAACAATGAAATCATAGAAGATGGACTAATATTTACAGAAGGAACAGTCAAGATTGAGACAATTGATTAATAAATTCATTTAGTATTGTTTGTTTGAATCTTCCCATTGATGTGTTAGGACTGCAACTGATCAGTCTCTAATTGGCATATGTGTATACTCTGAGTATTGCCTCGATATAGCCTTAATTCACAAGCATTGTAAGCAAAGATAGATAGTACTTATATCCATATAAGTAGTATATAACGATGCTCAGGCATTGAATACATTTCAGTAGAAGATCGATAAGGAAAGAACGAAAACGAAACGCAATTGATGTGAAAATGTATGAACAATAATAATCAGAGCTAATGGACTGATATTTGCAGAAATAATGGTCAAGATTGGGACAATTGATTAATAAATTCATTTAGCATTGTTTGTTTGAATCTTCCCATTGATGTTTAGCACTGCAGCTGAACAGTCTCTTATTCGTATATGTGCATACCGTGCGTATTGCTTCGATATAGTTTTAATTCACAAGCATTGTAAGCAAAGATCGATAGTGGCTAGCAGTGGAATCCAGGACGCGCTTCCCCATTGCACAAGCTGGTGGTTATCAGGACTCAGTAGCTGAGTGGATAACGCAATGGCATTTGAAGCGAAAGGTACTGGGTCCGAGTCCCAGAGTGAACATCAACTCTGAGATGCAGGTAAATCCAGCTGACGAGTTTCAAATAGGATGAAAAGCGCGTCAAACTGG
>NC_031497.1:25996983-26008393 GCF_000237925.1 Schistosoma mansoni | reverse complement strand
GAATTCGTGTAATTGTTATTCCCTATTTTATTGTGTGATGTCTTTCGTTTGGCTTGTATATAAACCAATTATGTAAAACATGGACTCTTAATTTTTTTAACATTACAATCATACGAGTATGTAACATTTATGGACTTAAAAATACGTCATAACAATTAGATCACTTATTGTAAGTAGTTTCCATTAAGAAGTGATAGTGATTTCAGAGTCTAGAAAGCCGCGAAGTACTGGACAGCCATTTTGCTCTTGTTCGTAGATCCTCAGTAATTCATATATACGATTTGCACAGGAGTAAGTTCCCTATATCCCAGCTTTGCAATGAGCACAGTACTCTTAAGCCACTCAGTTTGAGTTCGATGACCGGCAGATGCAACTTTAGTTTGCTATATAAAACGCTTCTCATCCTGAACTCGAGCCTGAAAGATCGTTGGTGTAGAATTTAGCCACTATTTGTCTTTGCTTACAATTTATTAATAGTTTTCAAATTAACTGTTTACTGTATGGTTATCAGAATTTAGTGAGATAGTCTGTAATTCGTGTTGAAAGGCATTCGATTGTCCTCGACTAGTGTTCTGTTCACTACATTAACACATATTTTCCATTTATTTAATGTGTGAATGCTGATTATTAGAATGTAATCTTCATTACAGTTTTCTATTTTAACTCCTACCTTTTACTATACTTGTGATTTTCATCCAGCTAAGTAGTTTACTCTACAATGATATGTTTATAGCAGACAGTAGTGGATAACTCCAGGTCACTTCAATGAAAGATTTAGAGAAAATCACACTTTCTTATACACAATTCACTTCATAAATGATTAAAATTATTGTCTAAAAGTGTTGGATACAATACTTGTTGAACTGTGGAAACTTTGTGGATAGTTGCAGACTTAATTTTTAACCATATCGCTTAGTTAAAACATCTTGTAAGTAGTATTTGAATTAAAATTCAGAGATCAATATTATCGGTTAAGTGCTCTGGCGCGAGACTGGTAGGTCCTGGGTTCGAATCTCGCGAGTGCAGTATCGTGGATGAGCACTGCTGAGGAGTCCCACAATAGGATGAAAAGGCTGTGCAGTGCTTCCAGGTTTTCCATGGTGGTCTAGCCTCAATTGACTCATGATTTCAACTATAAGATAAATATTTTCATGTTTCAGTCAGCAATTGCGTTTATCTATGGAGTAAATCAAATCATAACGAATTATTTACCATTGATGACATAGAATGATTATTATCTTATGTTAAGAACCGGTCGAAGTTGAAAAACAGATGAATGTTATTAGGTGTTCGAGAATAGAGGACACTTATTAAAGTTCTACATTCAATTCAGTATCTGAGTATAAAACCTTAATGAGATTTTTATCCAGTGATAGCATTCCAATCTATATCGACCATTTTACTGTGAAGATTGTCTTCCAAACAAGATTAAAAAAACAAATATTTACAATGTGCCCAGTTAGAAGATATAAGGAAATACATCAGCTCTTTATTTTTTCTTGGTGTTTTTGTGTGTTTGGTTTAAAGGAGGAGAAGACAACCAGTGTAGCAGTAGCCTCAACAGCAGGTCTCAAAACACACAAAGGTAAAAGCAAGACTCTCCGATACATTACAACATGCACCAATCGAATCATACTTGATGTAAAACCTCTGGAGGATGTGGAAACCTTTACATATCTGGGAAGCATCATTGATAAACACGGTGGATCTGATGCAGATGTAAGGGCGAGGATCGGCAAAACAAGAGCAGAATATTTACAGCTGAATAATATCTGGAAGTCAAAACAATTGTCAACCAACATCAAGATCAGAATTTTCAGTGCGAATGTCAAGACAGTTCTTCTGTATGGGGCGGAGACGTAGAAAACTACGAAAGCCATCATCCAGAAGATACAGGTGTTTATTAACAGTTGTCTACGCAAGATACTTCGGATCTGATGGCCAGACACTATCAGCAACAACCTACTGTGGAAGAGAACAAACCAGATTCCATCCAGTGGAGGAACAAATCAGGAAGAAGCGCTGCAAGTGGATAGGATACACATTAAGGAAAACAACCAACTGCGTCACAAGGCAAGCCCTCACATGGAATCCTGAAGGTCAAAGGAGAAGAGGAAGACCAAAGAACACATTACATCGAGAAATGGAGACAGACATGAGAAGAATGAACAAAAGTTGGATAGAACTGGTAATGATGGCCCAGGACAGAGTACTTTGGAGAAGGCTGGTCGGCGGCCTATGTTGTATTGGGAGTAACAGGCGCAAGTAAGTAAGTAAGATTTGAAGGAGGAAGATATGGCATAAAAGATACACACAGATGACAATTTATTTGTTTTTTTACGTACTTTTTAGACAAGCGATAGCTTACAGAACAAAGGGATGGTGGTTAATTTAAATATAGGAGACGAATATTTATGATGTAGATCTGTGGTTTGGGTGTAATTAACCAATTCACACACACAGACAGTCTAGTGATTATCTTTGGTAAATATGTTAGGTATATCAAACCATTCCAGAATATTGTTTTAGCGTTTAATCGGTTAAACAGCGTGCTATATATTACGTGACCATGTCTTTCCCTAAGGTAAAAAATTAACATATTAGGATATAATGTTTTTGGAGTTTTTTCAATTTGAAGGCAGACTATTTCATAAATTGGTTTTAGCTAGACATATATATATATATATCATAAGCCACTCAATATCAGAACCTGGGACTTTTAGGACTTTAGATGGGTTCGTTATTTTCAGATCATTGAGTCTTCAAGTAATGGTCTACATTTTTCTGAAGTTCAAGTACAATAAGAATAAAACAGATATTACCTATATTATTTGATGGTGGTCAAGCGATATCGCCGACTGACTGAATGTAAGAGTATGTATTCAGTAGTCTATGGGTAGTACGCTAGCCTGGACATCTAAATGTTCTGGATTCGACTACTGAAGGAATTGTAATTGTTCACTGTCCCGAAGTCCCTAACTATGGTGAAACATCTTTATGATGATCTTTGGTTTTCACTGATCACTTAATGAAGAAAATGATAACAGTTAGCATTTGTATAAATGTGAATAGGGTGGGTGGTGGGTACTTTAAGGGTTTTAATCAGTTTCCTTTATCTTGAAACAGACTGTTTTATCCATAAGGACTCATTTATTCAACAATATAGATCCGTGAGATGATGGGGAAGATTTGTAGCTCAGGTGGGTGATTTTGATGTAGGTTTATTCTCTGAGCTGGATGGTTTGTTGGAGAAATTCAAACACTTCACTTCTACCCGAAGTTTGTGCTGATGATGTCGTTCAGAAGGACGATGAAATCTCCACGACCAAACCATCCAGCTCAGAGAATAAACCTACATCAAAATACAGATCCGTTTATGTTTGGGTGCTTCATTAAATAGTTTCGTTTAGTTTTCATGATATACATAGTGATTGGTGATCTTTCCTGGTATTTGTGCAACACAGTGTAATATTTTATTTCTGGCAAACTATATGATGTTGAAATAGACTTATTGCATAATGGAGAATATTTACAACTCAGGATGAAGATTTTGAAGGTGTTGTGTTTTCTGAGGTGCAGAATACTTTAAAGAGAATTATGTGAAATATGTTCTAATGATGTTGTCTAGAAAGACAATGAAAGTTTCATGAATAAATCGTTCAGCTCAGACATCATAATCCATACAAAAGATGTGTTCCAATTAGTTCTAAGCAATTTCAGCACTGAATGAAGATACTTTTTTTATAATGGTCTTCATAAGGTGAATAGTTTATAATATTGCCTTTTGAAACTTTGGCAGGAAAAGTAAAAATTACAATAGTGATCTTGATTGGCTCAGTCAAAAGAAATAGCTCTACTCTATCAGTTTAGAAAATCTTGTCATTTATTTTTGTAATAGATAACCACTTCAATCTTTTTAATTTGTATTTACTATCTTCAACGGATCTCGGCCTCTGAATCAATAGGCCTCAACAAACATAAAGGAAAAAGCGAGATTCTCAAATACACCACGGAGAACACCAACCCAATCACACTTGATGGAGAAACTCCGAAAGAGGTGGAAACATCCACGTACCTGGGGAGCATCATTGATGAACAAGGAAGATCTGATGCAGATGTAAATGTGAAGATTGGTAAAGCAAGGGCAGCATTTCTACAATTGAAGAGCATATGGAACTCAAAACAACTGTCAACTAATTTCAAAGTGAGAATCTTCAATACGAACGTCAAGACAGTCTTACTGCACGGAGCTAAAACGTGGAGAACTATTACATCCATCGTCAAGAAGGTACAAGTATTCATAAGCAGTTGTTTACGCAAAATACTCAACATTCACTACTCGGATACTATCAACAACAGCCTTCTGTGGGAGAGGATGAACCAGCCTTCAGCTGAAGAGGAAATTAGGAAAAGACGTTGGGAGTGGATTGGACATACATTGAAGAAATCCTCAAACTGCATCATGAGGCAATCCCTAACTTGTAATCTTGAAAGGAAGCGGTAAGGAGGAAGGTCAAAGAACACATTACACCGGGAAGTAGAAGCAGATATGAAAAGGATGAACAATAACTGGAAGGAACTGGAAAGGATTGTCCAAGACAGGGTTGGATAGAGAAAACTGGTCTGCCACCTATGCTCCTCGACGAGAGGTAACAGGCGTAAGTAAGTAAGTAAGTAAGTAAGTAAGTAAGTAAGTAAGTAAGTAAGTAAGTAAGTAATCTTCACCGGAATTCCTATATGTGATATCAGTAATATGATTGAAATATATTGAGATTAGGCTTACGTTTCTATCAACAATGACTGAATTTTTATCATTAATTGCTATCAAATTAATTTGAATATATAATTCATCAAGTTAAGGTAGTTATACTGTTGTATACACACTATTTAATATCTTAATCAACATGTACACCAAACCTACTCTGTTTTTATTGATTTATTATTTAGAGTTATAAAGATCATGTTATTTCCCTTTATTGACATTGTTTTACTAATATCTTCATAGTTGAAATCATGAGTCAATTGAAGCTAGATCACTATGGAAAACCTGGAAGCACTGGACAACCGTGTCGTCCTATTATGGGATTCCTTAGCAGTGCTCATCCACAATCCCGCACTCGCGAGATTCAAACCCAGGACCTACCAGTCTCGCTTTAATTGACTCATGATTTCAACTATGAAAATACTGAAATCTCCACAAAATCCCTTCTGATTTACTCATATCTATTAATTTGTCCAGTTGACCTTTATTTATGTTAGATATAAATACCTTATATATAATTAAATTGTTTACAATGTACTGCATTTAATATGTATTACATAGTTCTGATAATCTCTACTTTCTCATTAGACTAATGAACTCTAATTGACTATATCAGTTGATTACTAGAACAATAAGCCTATGTTTAATTATAATATAATTGATTTGTTTAATTAAAACAAATTCAATTAAAAGTCATTTTGACATGATATTTTCTGTAGAATAGTGTGCGGCCTATACTCCTCCATGAGGAGTAACAGGCGTAAGTAAGTAAGTAAGTAAGTAAGAATATATATATATATTGTTTGTTGTATTAGATAACATTTAAACTTTTGTTCAATATTCAATATTCATTGTTTACAACGAACATAATAAATAAGTGTTTAAATCTATTAGTGAACAGCTAATACACCATACTAATGAATGTGAATCAATATAATAGAGGCGGCCGGCTTGAATATTTGAACTACCTGTTCCTGTTATTTGAATATTTCAACAAGTTATTTGTTTCTTTGTTTGTTCTAACACATCATTATGCTTATTAGTTTCATAATCTATTCAGGTGAGTTTGTGAAAAGTTTAAGACATTTTACTGTACAAGTTACAAAAGAGCCAAATCAGCGACATCGTAGTTGCTAGATATATGCATTGAAAAGAATGAACATTATCAGAAGGGGGTTTTGTGGAGATTTTAGTATTTTCATAGTTGAAATCATCAGTCAATTGAACCTAGACCACCATGGAAAACCTAGAAGCACTGCTTGACGGCCGTTTCGTCCTATTATGGGACTCCTCAGCAGTGAGCATCCACGATCCCGCCTCGCGAGCGAGATTCGAACCCAGGACCTAACAGTCTCGCGCCAGAGCACTTAACCGTCCAGTGCTTCCACGTTTTCTATGGTGGTTTAGCTTTAATTGACTCATGATTTCAACTATGAAAAGAATGAACATTATTCAGATATCAAGTCGTGAACTGTTAACATCTAACTGGCGACCACTCATTATTTATCATAAAGATTGATCAAGAAATAAGCAAAGGAAAAGATTTATATAGTTGAGATCATGAGTCAATTGAAGCTAGGCAACCATGGAAAACCTGGAAGCACTGGACGGCCGTTTTATCCTACTGTTGGACTCCTCAACAGTGCGCATCAATGGTTTTCCATGGTGGTCTAGCTTCAATTGATTCATGATCTCAACTATATAAAATTACGAAAATCTCCACAAAACTCCCCTCTGATAAAGGAAAAGTTGTTGAAATTCCTTTGTGTTGAAAATTCTATATTATATCAAGAATATAATATTGAATAAAGTTAATAATAGTGATAATAATTTAAATCTAAGGCTCTTTACCTTACATCTCCAATATATATATATATATATATATATATATATATTTAGGAGTCGTCAGCTGGATGTACCTGCATCTCAGAGTTGATGTTCACGCTGGGACTCGAACCCAATACTTTTCACTTCAAACGCCATCGCGTTATCCACTCAGGACTCAGTGGCCAAGTAAAATTAACCCCAAATAGGACGAAACGCGCGTCTTGGATTCCACTGCTAGCCACTATTCATCTTTGCTTACAATGCTTGTGAATTAAGGCTATATCGAGGCAATACGCATAGTATGCACATATGCCAATAAGAGACTGACCATTTGCAGACCTAAAACATCAATGGGAAGATTTAAACAAACAATACTAAGTGAATTTATATATATATATATCACAGACTGATGGTATCAAACTACTTCAATTTACACCATTGTATTACACATCATTGTCAGTTTTATATGTACAGTACTACTGGTATTACTACTACTACTACTACTACTACTACTAATAATAATAATAATAAAGTAGAACCGCAGAACAAAAATATGAGACAAAAGAAATGACTTTATTTATTAATCTTCTTAGTTCATTACCATTAAATTGCAGAGTATTTATGTATGTATCTATCTCTAATATGTGATTATACATTTTCTTTTGTTGGTATTTAAATAGTTACCTCCAATAGAACTTTGTCGGTTATACTTATTTACTAATTATGATTAGATTAACTTTATAAATTAATGTACTATTGAGTATAACGACAGTTAGACAGATACATAGATACATAGATAGGTAGTTAGATAGATAGATAGGTAGATGGATAGATAGATAGATAGGTAGGTAGGTAGATAGATAGATAAGTAGGTAGGTAGATAGATAGATTCATAATATCTCATTTAGTTCAATTCACATTGTTATGATGCAACTAAACTGACTAAGTAACTAATTTGCTAACCGACTACCTAGTTAGTAACAAGATACTTGGTTAATTAATCGGTTAATCAGTAGCTAACTATGTAGATTAACAACATAGATAGATAGATAGTTATTAATTAAATACCTATTTAATTGTTAAATTGATTAATGGAGAAGTCTAGCTAGATTTAGTTCTTACATACATTACATATATGTATATACATAGGGTGACATGTAGAATGTTGCACATATAGTACATTATAAGTCATATAGATTTTATGGTTATTGTTTTCTTTAGTCAATAGTGACAACTGTTTCTCTTTCGTTTTGCCTTTTTGAAGGAATAATGTTTTAATCTATTAATTTAAGTTTATGAATGATTTAAAATCTTTTTCAAAAAAATGTCACCATAGAAATAAATGATTATTATGTAATTTTTTTAAAAAAATATACTCCTTAAAGCAAAGATGGAAAGTGGCTAGCAGTGGAATCCAGTTTGACGCGCGTCACTTCGTTCTATTTGGGACTCGTCAGCTGGATGTATCTGCATCTGAGAGTTGATGTTCATTCTGGGACTTGAACCCAGTATTACTCGCTTCAAACGCCATCGCATTATTCGCTCAGCTACTAGGAGGATCTAAACAGACAATACTAAGTTAGTTTAGTTTAGTTATCTTGATTTATTCATTTCTAATGAGAAATGAAATATCAGTTGAAAGCTGTTCAAAGTAATTTCATTCTATATACATTCATGACTAATTTCACTCTTCTCCTAATAAGATAAAATCAAGACTATTGCCGTAAATCTCACACTAATGGGACTCATTGAGTCAAATTAAGAACTTATCTCTGGACTATTAAAATCTAAATATTATGCTTTTCGGTTAGAATAAACGGATAGAATACTAATAGTTTGGATTATGGACTGGTCCTAGTCAGAAATCTGTTGGAAAGCATAGAGCACTGAAAAGAACGTGAAAACTAGTCTGAACTCTTCAGCAGTGAACACTTACTCCTTCTCCAAGAAACGAAATTAGAGTCTTTAAATCAATGAGCCTATATCCAATGGTTTAGATTTTAAGTTGAAATCAATTAGCTATGTTTCAACTCGGTCAAAACACACTATCTCGAAGCTGACTATCATCAACTATCTTATCTTTAAACATATTGTGCTAAGATGTCAAGCCACTTAGACTAGTGATTATATTTCAACTTGATGAATAGAATCTGATAAACAATAATGGTTAAGATTTTGATGGAGTTTTGTTCTTTAAGCTGGATGGTTTAGTCGTGGAGCAATACAATGTAGATTACTGCTTAGTGATCAATTAATTAGTACGAAATTTAAATTAGAAGCCACATTTGTTTATTGATGTCGGATGTGAGGCAAATATCAACAGTGGCAATGAATGATACTTGAATGATTTAGCTAATTTACTAAAGTTATAGATGTAAATCTTTGGATGTTAACATAAATGATCTTAAGGTTAACTAGTTGTTGAAGGTTCATAAAACTATGGATTATATCCTCGATTAACTTGTGGATGTATATTTTCGAAGAGACTCATTCAAGAATGAATTAGCTGTCAAGTATTATTTGGTTTTCAGTGTTTTAAAAAAAAAATCTAATATCAGTTCTTGATATATACTATAAAACATGGCAATCTCTACAACGACCCCAAATGTCCTGGTATGTCAGAGAGTGGGGAGAGTCCGCTCTCCCTCTCGGAATGCTCTCACATGACCACGCGTATATAGCCTCAGTCAGGGAAGTCCTACTCACTGCCTTCTCGTGGCATTATTGTTGTTTACGAAATTTAGAGGATGAAAAGCGAATGTCCGGCACTTTAACCGGGTTGGTGGACACAAAAGTTCACCTAGGGGGGTTGGAAAATCTTGATTACAAATCAATGGTTCACATGGGCTCCAGTATCCTGGTGGAACAAATGTTGTATGAACCAATCGTTGGTCACCGGCTACCATGGGACTGCATCTCCTTACGATGCTCCACTGTCATGTGGATCAGACCTTTAGATCAAAGGCTCCGTGTGTGACCCCCTAAGGAAACCACCTGCTTTTGTTTGGGCACCTAGGCAGTATCTCAGCCCTCACACAAATCAAATGAGATTTGTGTGGCACATATGTATCTGGTGCCCCCTTGTACCAATATTTATGTGTTTAAATAATAATAATTAATGAATCTCTACAACACGTTATAATAACAATCTATTTATTAATGTAATAGTATCAAAAAAAGGCAACTATAATCACCACTTTTAATCCATAAACTAACCGTTCAGAGGAAGTACAAAAAAAGTTAGAAAGTTCCATCATTTATAGATAAACTGAAAATATTTAATATCAGTATACAGATTAAATGTTAAACACTTGATTTCAGCTTTTGTATTAATACAATGAAGTTAATTCAATTATTTACAAAGTATTTACACAAAACCCCCTTCTGATAATGATCATATGCTCACTAGTGACTGGCTCCATGAGGTATTTCCTGGAGTTCTAGTGAGAAGCAGTAACCAGTGGAGTTCAACCAGGTCTGTTGTGAGATATCGACTCACTGAAGGCATTGGTGAATGGTTGCTCGATTATGTGGATTAGTTGAAGCTAGACATTAACACCGTTGAATGCCAGCCGACTCAGTGGTCTAATGGTTAGGCGCTCGAGCGCGAGACTGATAGGTCCTGAGTTCAAATCTGGTGAGGCGAGATCTTGGATGCGAACTGCTGAGGAGTCCCTTAATAGGACGAAACGGTCGTCCAGTGCTTCCAGGTTTTCGATTGTGGTCTAGCTTCAATTGATTCATGATCTCAACTATTAAGATAATCATAGATTATTCAGTTTTTGGTAATGAATATTATTTCCATACGTTTCACATTAATCTAAGGTATTTTAATTATTTAAAACTTTTGCATGACCTTTTCTCTTCTCCAATTGGTCTTTGTCACTTTTACTTTTCCAATTTTCTGTATGTTTTATATTACCATATGTATAAAGTTATTCTTCTTGAGTTTGCTTTTTATAAAATATGAAGTACCTTAGTGACTACGTCTTATTCTTGTAGTCCTTTTTTTTGGCGAAAATGTCGTAGTATTGTATGTCAGTTGCCGTACTATTACTTACTTACTTACTTACTTACTTACACCTGTTACTCTCAATGGAGTATAGGCCGCCGACCAGCAGTTGCCGTACTATAGAGATCGCAATATATTCCTTTCATATTACAATGATCTCTATCGTTCGTAGTGAGAGATGTCCACGGGCTCATATCAAAGACAGCTATAAAATATAACATGTATGTATATATAAAGTCAAATTATTAAGTTGAATACTGGTTATGATGATGATTGATTATATTCTCTTGAAAAAGCTTGGACCAGACTGTCAGGTGAAACGTTGGATTTACTTCAAATTCAATTCGCTGAGATTTTACAAATTTATATTATTCCTATTTAATGTGTCACATCAACTCGGCGCTCAAATACTGTGAAACTATTCGCTCTAATTTAGACGAAAGATCTTATAAATAGTATTCTATTTGATATAGACATTCCCAGAAACAAAAGGAATGTCATGTGATATCATTTCCTTTTTTGTTTTCCCCTGAATAGACAGTATAATTGATCTCAGTTTATTATTATCTTGAGGGAATCATGTCAGTTGTTCTTAAGATCAAAATTCTGTAATATTGTTATTGAACACTCATCAATGGTAATGTGAGTACTATATATGGATTTCTAAAATAATTTTCTTATCTCTGTATCTTTGTCCTTTTTCAAATCGTATATTACCTTATGTAGCATTAGAGATCAGGTCATAAGTGAATGAAAATGAATAGAAAATATGTGGTGAAAAATGTCACAAAAGCTAAGATAATTTTGTA
>NC_031497.1:25993092-25996783 GCF_000237925.1 Schistosoma mansoni | reverse complement strand
ATTGACTCACGCTTTCAACTATGAAAATACATACTATTCCTATTTAATGTCTTACATCAACTCGGCGCCCAAATACCGGGAAACTATTCGCTCTAATTTAGACGAAAGTTCTTATATAAAACGACCCTTATTTATTTACAACATATATCTTATTCTAATTTATTCAAATGAGAATTTGTTATTAATGACAATTATTCTTTGAAGACTAATGTAAACTATATTTCAGATTGAATAATCATTTAGGTATGTATATACAATTAGAAATCTATAAGTAGAATGGTTTCTTAGTAATAAAAAAACTAAATATGTTTATTTTTTCTGGTTAGGGTTTTCTTAGCAAGTTGGTTTTCTACGGGATGGGGTCGCTAACCCCATGGCCAACCCTCCTCCTTTACCCGAGCTTGGGACCGGCAGTAGCACCCGGAGGAGCTACAGGCGGAGTTCTGATCCACCATTGATGAACACGGTGGATCAGATGCAGATGTAAGGGCGAGGATCGGCAAAGTAAGAGCAGCATATTTACAATTGAAGAATATCTGGAACTCAAAACAATTGTCAACCAACATCAAGATCAGAATTTTCAGTACAGATGTCAAGACAGTTTTACTGTATGGGGTGGAGACGTGGACAACTATGAAAGCCATTATCCAGAAGATATAGGTGTCTATTAACATTTGTTTACGCAAGGTACTTCGGATCTGATGGCCAGACACCGTCAGCAACAAGTTACTGTGGAAGAGAACAAACCAGATTCCATCCAGCGGAGGAACAAATCAAGAAGGGCTGGAAGTGGATAGAACACATATTGAGGAAATCACCCAACTGCATCACAAGACGAGCACTTACATGGAATCCTGAAGGTCAAAGGAGAAGAGGAAGACCAAAGAACACATCACGCCGAGAAATGGAGACATATATGAGAAGAATGGACAAAAGTTGGATAGAACTAGAAAGGAAGGCAGAGGACAGAGTGGGTTGACGAATGCTGGTGGGAAGCCTATGCTTGATTGGGAGTAACAGGCGAAAGTAAGTAAGTAAAATATGTTTATTATTGTTCAATCAATCATCTCTTTTTGTGGAGAGATCAAAGGAGAAGTTTAACTTATTGACTTGTAAACTTTTTAGAAAATCAAAAGAAAACAACCCAGAATGAAAGTGAGATGGTGGAGAAGATTTGTAGCTCAGGTGGATGATTTGGATGAAGTTTTGTTCTCTGAGCTGGATTGTTTAGTCGTGTTGGTAGAATATGCTGACGAAGATACTCGTGGAGAAAATATAGTTGTTCTCCGGTGAAAACTTGCTTTTTGGCGAAATTCTACCATTTTCGAACAATGAGAAGCGTACTACGCTCATATGATTTTGAGATGGTGGAGAAGATTTGTAGCTAAGGTGGATGATTTTGATGGAGTGTTGTTTTGTGAGCTTCCACTCGAGAACAACTATATTTTCTCCACGAGTGTCTTCGTCAGCATGTTCTACCAACACGACCAAACCATTCAGCTCAAAGAACAAAACTCCACCAAAATGAAGGTGTTATGTAATGATTCTGCGTAAGCAATGCAAAAACAACTATTGCACCCCTGTATTTGTGCCGTGATTCGATGTAGTACTCTTCTCCAGAAGGGCCTACTAGGCTTCATCATGTTCCCTGAGTAGACAGACTTCTTATTGGTAGTATCCTACATAGCGTTTTAATTACATAGTAATCGATAAATATTTTTTTCACATCAGTTATTTATTTATTATTATTTATTTGTACACATAAATATTGGTACAAAGGGACACCAGATACATATGCGCCACACAAATCTAACTTGGTTTGTGTGAGGGCTGTTATATTACCCGGGTGCCCATACCGAACCAGGTGGTTTTATTAGGGGGACACACACGGAGCCTTTGACCTAAAAGTCTAATCCACAAGGCATTGGAGCATTGTGAGGAGATGCAGTCCCATGGTAGCCGGTGACCAACAATTGATTCATACACCATTTTTTCTCTCAGGATACTGGAGCCCATGTGAACCATTGGTTTGAAATCAGGGTTTTCCAGCTCCCGTATGTCCACCAACTCGATTAAAGCGCCGAACATTCGATTTTCGTCCTCTCAACAACAGTAATGCCACGAGAAGGCAGTGAGTAGGACTTCCCCGGCAGGTAATTATATCATACATTCTCTTTCTATATTCTAATTAATCACTTAGATATCTTTACTAAAGGTATACTTCACTGGTAAATGATTATTTTGTTTAAAGCTTCTTTTAGTTATCTTCCCCTAGATGAGAACTTACATAAACAGAAATATGTGATAATTAGAAGTTGGTGTTGAAGATTTGTAGCTCAGGTGAATGATTTTGATGGAGTTTTTTTCTCTGAGCTGGATGGTTTGGTCGTGGAGCTTTCATCATCCTTCTGAACGATATCATCAGCACAGGACAGGCTGTGAATCACACGTGAAGAAATTCAAACACTTCACTTCTACCCAAAGTTTGTGCTGATGATGTCGTTCAGAAGGACGATGAAAACTCCACGATCAAACCATCCAGCTCAGAGAATGAAATTTCATCAAGATAATTAGGAGTATTTGAATTATAGTACAAGTTAGGAATGTTAGAAATAACTCAATTTAATAAAGAAGAAGAAATATATGAGCACAAACGAAAATATTGTATTTAGAGTTCGAAACCAAACAGTCATCAAATATAAAGGAATCGTTAGTTCATATAATTACAACAAAATACCTAAACAATAAAGTTTTCATTCTGAAGTTAAATTGAATTCCCATTTTTAGTAAATTTACTTAATTCACTAAATAGTTAATTTATTATCAGAAACCAGGGTTTGCGGAGGTTGTACTAATTTAATAGTTAAATTCATTAGTCGATTAAAGTTAGATCACCATGGAAAACCTGGAAGCATTGTACAGTCGTTTCATCTTAGTATGGGACTCTTCAGTAATGTACATCCATGATGTCGCTCGTGAAACTCGAATCCAGAACCTTTAGACCCGCGCGCAGACTCCTAACTTCTAGACCATTCAGCTGGCAAGCATCCAATGGTGTTAATGTCTAACTTCAACCAATCCACGAAATTGTGCCACCGTCTACCATTATCTTCAATGAGTCCCTACCTTACTACAGTTACAGTTGAACTCCACTGATCACAGTTTCTCACTAGAACTCCAGGCATTCCATCATTACACCAGTCACTAGTGAGCATATGATGACTATTCTTAAAAAAAAGTAGGATTTCGTGGAGATTTTGATGTTAAACATTAACACCGTTGGATGCCTGCAACCTCAATAATCTAAATGTTAAACATTCACGATCAAAACTAAAGATCCTATATTCTAGTTTCACAAGCAAGATCATCAATACATACTTCTGAACTATCCTATACTCAAACAAAACAATCATCGAATACTTCCAAATTTTCCCATGATGATTTATTATGACTCAACTTATATATTCAACTATTAAGTTAATTTAATTTATTTTTTTTATTTTAAAAAAAGAGAAAAAAAAAACTTTTCAAATTGATTTTTTTTAAATTAATTATTTTTAAAAAAAAATTCAAAATTTAAAATTTTTTAAAAAAATCAATTATTGATTAAATTATTATCCTAAGGGGGTTTGGTGGAGATTTAGTATTTTCATAATTGAAGGCGTGAGTCAATTGAAGCTAGACCACAAAA
>NC_031497.1:25939130-25992664 GCF_000237925.1 Schistosoma mansoni | reverse complement strand
AAATGAATTTAAACTTCACCCCATTGCATAAGCAATTGGCTATCAGGACTCAATGGCCGAGTGGATAACGTGATGCCGTTTGAAGCGAATGTTAATGGGTTCGAGTCAAAGGAACATCAACTCTGAAATGCAGAGACACCCAACTGACGAGTCCCAAATAGGATGAAACGCCTATCCTCGATTCCATTGCTACCCACTATCCATCTTTGCTTACAATTAATTGATAGTTCACAAATTTTCATAGTTGAAATCATGAATCAATTAAAGCTAGATAACCATGGGAAACCTCGAAGCACTGGATGGCCGTTTCGTCTTATTATGGGATTCCTCTAACGCGAAACTGATAGGTCCTAGGTTCAAATCTCGAAGTCGTGGATACGCACAGCTGAGGTGTCTCACAATAGGAGGAAACGGCCATTCAGTGCTTCCATGTTTTCTTTAGTGGTCTAGCTTCAATTGACTCATTCTTTAAATAATGTTTTTATTGGTTAAAACTAATAATTTACATTTATGATTAAATTACAACGCATTGTAATCTTATATAATGAAATCTATGGAAGAAGATTTGTTAAGTTTGAGATTTGCATACTGAATGCATTTTGATAATCACAGTGAAACTTGCACTAAGTATTGTATTAGATATTATATACTAGGATAGAAGATTATCAATAGAAGGGACATTTACCATAATCGTAAAAAGTATTAAGACAAATGTTCATAAATGTTGTTGTGAATTTCAATATAAAATTTATATCTATTTATTTATCTATCTATCCACACTATCTATCCACATTATCTATCCGCACTATCTATCTATCTATCTATCTATCTATCTATCTATCTATCCATCTATCTTATCTATCTATGTATGTATGTATTACCACCTTTTTATTTTGATGTTAATAAACATGTTTAGCCAACATCTTTTTGGATTTAAACATTAAGTTATCATTTGTAATACTTTTGTGATGTGGTCTACTTATATCCTCATAAGTAGTATATGGTGATGGTCAGACATAGAATGTATTTTGGCAGAAGATTGATAAGGAAATAAAAAGAATGAAGCGCAATCGGTATGAAAATGTATGAACAATGAAATCATAGAAGATGGACTGATATTTACAGAAGGAACAGTCAAGATTGAGACAATTGATTGTTATTTTGAAAATTAACCGTTTGCTGTATGGTTATCAGAATTTAGTGAGATAGTCTGTAATTTTGTGCTTAACTACATTCAATTGTCCCCAACTAGTGTTTTGTTCACCACACTTCGACAATGTAGAAGATGATCTCAACATGAATTCTAAATGATAAAGAGAGAAAATTATTTATTAATTCTGGCACTGGTGATCTCTTGATTGATATCAACCTATTTTGAATGGAATCAAAGAAAGAGTAGTTAACGAATGTTGTGGTAGATGGTGTCGACCTGTTGACGACTAGATGAATAACTCTGGTAGTCATCTAACAACCAATTATTCCTAAGATTATGAAACTCTTTTGCTCTTCTGAAATACAAAAGAAATGAGGAGATATTATAACCACAATTATCAATAAAAAGTCTGAGGGTTATAAATATTTCAACTAGACTTTTTCTATATAGTTATGAGGAAATATTCTAGATATCTCAGAGTCAAAAATTTAGCATCTGTATTGTTGAAACCAAATTTGTCACTAGCATGATAAGCAAAGATGGATAGTGGCTAGCACATATGCCAATTAGAGACTGACCAGTTGCAGTCCTAACACATCGATGAGAAGATTCAAACAAACAATACTAAATGAATTCAAATTTGTTATTGTTTTGAAGGATTGTTCACACCAACTAACAATTCCTCTTGAAGAAAATATTTGCTGATTAAATGTATCTATCCAGTCTTTAATGAACTAATACAATATACCCTGACAATAAACGTCTTAACCTTCGAGTTTCTAAAAGTACCATAGACAATCTAGTAAGACCTCATATCATTCATGCCTATTACTTGACAATACGCAGTTATTCTCAAGTCCAACTAATAATAGCATTTAGATCCCTGTGGATTCGTATAGCAGATAAATCAATGTTATGTAGTGTGTACGAAAGACCATATAATCTTGTTCTCTCCAAAGTATATTATTTTCCTGTCTATTTCATGTCACCTACCACGCCTTGATATTATATCTATATTATAACAAAATCGACGATATCAGGAGACAAGGATTTCTACATACAAATACAGAAAAATAACATTAATATCACAAGTGTGCACATAGGAGAAATCAGTCATTCTATTTTTGTTGTTAATTCAAACAACCTGCAAGTTCGTTAGAGCATTTTAAAAGAAATGATGTTTTCATATCAGTTAAATGGGTATAATTTCATGAATTAATAATGATATAATTGTCCTAAAATTCTCTACCATAGAAAGATTCTATAGAACAATTTCAAAATATAACATACAACATTTGGTATTGTTTGCCTGTATTTTCCCATTGTTGTTTAGGGCTGCAATTTATCAGTCTCTTGTTGGTATGTATGAATACTATGTGGATTTCCTCGATATTGCCTCAAGTCACAAGCTTTATATGAAGAGATGGATGGTGGCTAGTAGTAGAATCCAGGACGAGCGTTTCATCCTATTTGGTAAACGTCAACTAGATGTACCTTCATCCCAGAATTGATGTTCACTCCGAGACTCAAAGTTATTACCGTTCACTTCAAACGTTATCCACTTAGCTACTGAGTTCTGATACAAGAAAAAAAAATATTTCCCCCCACTGATGAAACCTGTTAGTAACTTATTTTTATGAATACAAAAATTCAATGTGTCAATTGATTTTTATAAATTTTCAGATCAGTCATATCCACCAATAGAAAATGGGATTTTCATTATCCTATCGTTTTTATTACCGTGTAGATAGACCAGAAATACTGAAAATACTATTACAGTTTTTGTAATTTCCTATTAGTTATATTCTATAGGAATATTATAAACACTTAAAAGGTATATTTATCAATGCTAATAGAATAGTGACATACATTGTTTGTTTATACTTATAATGTAACTTGCCTGAAAATCCTTAGTAGTTATGATAACCAGAATCTAGAATAAAGAACTTTAATTGCCATGAACTAGATTACGAAAAAACAGATAATCATGTGTCATCAGAATTTTATTAATTTAATTATACTACTTAACAACATTAAAGTAGCTAAAATATTGTTATAAATAAAATGACTGGAGTGGAATTCGAATCGCGTCTGTTATGTTATAGGAAATCACTGAAGACAACTGGTGAACGGTCGCTCAAATTCGTGGATTGTTCGGAGTTAGACAAAAACACTATCGGATGCCGTCTCAGTGGTCTATCGGTCAAGTGCTCTGGCACGAGACTGGTAGGTCCTGGATCCAAACCTCCGAGTGCGGGATCGTGGATGCGTAACTATGAAAATACTAAATCTCCAAAAAACCCCTTCCGATAAAAATGGTTTCAGTTGGACGAGACAAACACTTTCCTAAACAGTGATTTGTGATTACCTAATGGGCACAATAGATGCTTAGAAATAGCTATGATATATTTTAGTGAGGTTAGGTGAATAGTTTTATAACTTTCATGTCAATGAAGCTAATTGCTTTTAGGTAAGTAGTTTCTGTAAATCTCTGTCCTAGACATATATTCACTTATTCACTTGAAAGTAAAGTTTAAGCATCCTTAATTTATTTAAGAGGGTCACTGATTTCTACCGCATTAAATACTTGTTCACCAAAGGTTGGTAGTTTTTTCGGCATTTCCTCTTGACGAAATTTTTGAACCTGATACTACTATTATAAAATCTATTTGATATTCAACGGAGTTGTATGGTTTTATTTGTCATAATAAAGTAGACATGTAGCCAAGGAATTGAGAGGAACTGGACAACATTATCACCAAGTAAAATAAGAAGCAACATAATTTTATAACTAATATTTAAATTATTTAATTTCGTTGCTACAGTAAAATTTAAATTTTAGGTCATTAGTATTGGTTACCTATTTACTTACTTACGCCTGTTACTCCCGATCGAGCATAGGCCGCCAACCAGCATTCTACAACCCACTCTGTCCTGGGCCATTCTTTCTAGTTCTATCCAACTTTTGTTCATTCTTCTCATGTCTGTCTCCATTTCTCGACGTAATGTGTTCTTTGGTCTTCCTCTTTTACTTAAGCCTTCAGGATTCTATGTGAGGGCTTGACTTGTGACACAGTTTGGTGATTTCCTCAATGTGTGTCCTATCCACTTCCAGCATTTCTTCGTGATTTCTTCCTCCACTGGATGGAATCTGGTTTGTTGTCTCCCACAGTGTCTGGCCAACGGATCCGAAGTATCTTGCGTAGACAAATGTTAATAAACACTTGTATCTTCTGGATGATGGCTTTTGTAGTTCTCCATGTCTCCGAACCATACAATAGAACTGTCTTCATATTTGTATTGAAGATTCTGATATTGGTGTTGGTTGACAATTGTTTTGACTTCCAGATGTTATTCAGCTGTAAATGTGCTGATCTTGCTTTGCCGGTCCTCGCCTTCATATCTGCATCAGATCCACCATGTTCATCGATGATGCTGCCCAGATATAATAAAGGTTTACACATCCTCCAAAGCTTCTCCGTCAGGTGTAATTCGATCGGTTCATGTTGTATTGTATCGGAGAGTCTTTCTTTTCCCTTTGTTTATATTGAGACCTACTGCTGCTGCATTGGTCGTTTTCTCCTGCATTTGTTGTTGCGTTTGTGATAGAAGATCCAGATCATCTGCGAAGTCTAAATCGTCCAGCTGCATCCTAGCTATCCATTGTATCCTGTGCTTCCCTCCAGATGTTGACGCCTTCATGATCCAGTCGATCACCAGGAGAAAGAGAAAGGGTGAGAGTAAGCAACCTTGCCTAACACCGGTCTTTACCTCGATTGAGTCGGTGAGTTGTCCTCCGTGGACGATTTGGCAGTTTAGTCCATCATAGGAATTCCGTATGATATCGACTATCTTCTCAGGCACATCGCAGTGTCGAAGAAGCCTCCATATTGTTGTCTTGTCCGCGCTATCAAATGCTTTCTCGTAGTCAATGAAGTTGATGTAGAGTGATGAATTCCATTCGATTGATTGTTCCACAATGATCCTTAGTGTTGCGATTTGGTCTGTACACGATCGATCCTTACGAAATCCAGCCTGTCCGTCTCGGAGTTGGGCGTCTACGGAGTTCTTCATTCTGTTCAACAATACCCTATTGAAGAATTTTCCTGGTATTGAATGAAGAGTGATGCCCTGTAGTTATCACACCTGCTGAGATCGCCTTTCTTTGGTACCTTGACCAGAATTCCTTCTTTCCAGTCTGTTGGTATTTTTTCTTCAACCCAAATCTTACTGAAGAGGATGTGGAGTATCTCTGCAATTGCTGCTACATCTGCTGGTAGGCGGCCTAAGCTCCATTGGGAGTAACAGGAGTAATTAATAAGTAAATACGTCTGCTTTCAGTGCTTCTGCTGGAACGTTGTATGGTCCCACTGCTTTACAGCTCTTGATTTGTCTGATGGCCCTGTTGATCTCTTTAATTGTTAGTGGGCCAACATTGATGGGAAGGTCCATGGGTGCCATTTCGATGTTGGGTGGGTTCAATGGGGCTGGTCGATTTAAGAGTTGCTTAAAGTGTTCTACCCACATGTTTTGGTGTTCTTCAACGTTGATGATTACCTTGCTTTTCACTAGTCGTTCTGGTTTACGATAATTTCCAGCAAGCTTCTTTGTTTTTGCGATGAATGTGTCTTTGTAATGTGCCAACTGATTTTCGTCTGATTCCAAGATCTAGGAAATGGAATTTACCTTCGACTCCATATTCCATAGTGAATTCTATATCCTTGCATGCTTCATTAAACAGACTGAATACGTTCATAGAGTGCTTGTGATTGTTGTAAACAAGAAATTTGTCACCATGTATCTACAGTAGAGTGTGGCACCATCGATTGCGTGCCTAAGCTTCTTCTGTTCACGGTTTCCAATAAACATGTCGGCCAGAATTAGGCCCAAAGGGCTACCCATGGCTACTCCATCATTTTGACGGTACAACACATTGTTGGATTTGAATTGTATGTTGTTTGTACACAAAAACAGGATCTGTTTAAATTCATGGATTGTTAAAGGCAGATGTTCAGGATATTCACATACGATCTCTGCCGTTTTTTCCAAGGGGATGTTCTTAAAGAGTGATGAGACGTCAAATGAGACCATTAATTTATCAGAAGCAATTATATGATCAAGTTTTTGTAAATATTCAAAACTATCTTTCAGTCTGTAGGGTGCTAGTTTCTTGCTGATTGGTTCTAAGCACCTTGTCAGCCAGCGGGCGAGTTTAAGAAAGAGTGATTTGGTCACAGATATTATTGGTCTTATCGGGATGTCAGTTTTGTGTATTTTGGGTAGGCCGTATAAGTATGGTAATTGCGGTCCTTTTGTACGTGCCAAAGCACATATATTGGCAGAACCGAGAGAACAGTACATGTTCGTACTTGTGAGCATTTTCCAAAGAAATTGAGGCTTTGAGGGATTAGGGCTCTCAACAGTGCAAAAGCTCGGCATTTACTTGACACTGGGCATACCATTGGCATCTCTCATATCGATAAATATGAACATGGGATAGATAACCTACTAATAAAAAGTCACCGGACATCAGTAAAGTGTACATTATTATTCTGAAATAAATTGATCTAATGATTAAATAATGCTATTGTTCAGTAGCATTTGAACAGTATCATAAATTAGCATACAACATAGGTGATACAACGATGCACTATACCAATATATAGCTAATTCAACTTCGCTGCAGCAAAAGAGACTAGTCCTATTCTCTTCCTTACTATCCCGGTAAATACAATGAAAAGACCAGTTAAGTAACTGAAGCCTTTTGATGACGACACCAGTAAATCAATTAGTCAAATTACACCAACGTTAATCGACTGCAGTTACAATGATTATTAACTTATATACTACTTACACTTGTTACCTCTCGTGGATTTTAGGCGATCCAGAAGCATTTTCCACCGAAATCTGTCCTAGGCAAGCCTTTCTAGTTGCTATTTATCCCTTTGATACTTGTTTGCGACACAATGTCATTCCTGGTCTTCCACTTTTCATTTTCCTTTCAAGATTCCAAGTTAAATCTTTCCGCGTGACGCAGTTTGATGATTTCCGTAATTTACGTCCTATCCACTCCTAGCACATTTTCCTAATTTCCTCTTCCGATGGAAGCTGTCTTATTCTCTCCTATAGCAGGATATTGCTGATGGTATCCGGTCAAAGAACATTAAATATCTTGTGTAGACAATTGTTTAGAAATACTTGTACCTTGTTCATGATGGTTGTAGTAGTTCTCCAAGTTTCAACTCCATAAGGTAGAACTGTCTTGACGTTCGTATGGAAGATTCTGATTTTGATATTGGTTGAGTTTTTTTGAGTTCCTTATGTTTTTCAACTGTAGAAATGCTGCCTTCACCCTGCAAATCCTTTCCTTTACATCTGCATCAGATCATTCTTGTTAATTAATACTACCTTGACGTGGTGGTCGGGTCTGCTTGCATGATGACTCATTCGAGCGATATTGACTAGGAAATATGTTTCTTTAGGATCTGCTATGCCAAGCAGGTCAGTTGAAGAACGTTGAGACTAAAAGCAACAATTTAGGCCCGAGGGTGAAGTCGTATCGTGGACTGCAGAGGGCTTCGAAGCAGTAAGGTGTTTCCTTTGAACAGCCGGCATCTGCAGCAATGATGCCTTCTCACAACGGAATAACGAGGTTAGAGGTCGGCCTCAAAAAATGTCACACCTCACCCAACCCCAAGAACTTTCGTTTCCAGATATAAGGCCTTTTGAAGTGTGGGGGCAACATATCAAAAACGTCCTGTAAAAAAGGCTGTGCGCGACCAGCCTCAAACAGTTATTCCTTGGGCTTTGCGGCCAAGCTCTCATATCTCTGAGACTACCATCCATTCAGCTTCTTTCTTTACCCTTCGAGTATCTGCAGTCTCTACTGCTACTTCCCGCGGCCTCGCTGGTGTAAACATAGTTTATATATTCTTAAGCAGAACAGGGTTTATTAGCTTGGATTGCGATAAACAGTTGCTTGTGTGCTGCACGACTCAACGGGAGAGTAACAATTAGGAAATATAGGGACGCACGCCGTCACCTCTGCCTACGCTTCCATTGATCACAGCTCGGACGAAGTTAAGGATGAGTTTTATATGAAGCTATCCATCCTCCGAAAAGCTGAACACTCTGAAGTAGTAACAAATTGTTTCTTGCGTTTCGTAACCTAATATAAGCTATTTCTTCAGAGTCAATATACGGCCGAAACAAATTGATAAAAGTTTAAATAATACAAAGGAAATGATTGTTTCCTGTTGACTGCATTCCATGCTTATAACTACACCACTGAGCTATTTTGCTTAAAGCTTTTTGACCATTAATTACCAATATATAAAATTCATCCATGAAATCTCCACTTCAAACAGTTAGTAAATTCATATATCACGAACACGTATGGTGCTATGAAGACTTCAGGTTATCTAGTTTTTCAGTATGGTGATAGCAATCATGTGCTCACTAGTGACGAGCTTCAAGATGGAACTTCTGGAGTTCTAGTGAGAAGCCGTAACCAGTGGAGTCTAATCCTTGTCTGCTGTGAGACAGTTATTCACCTCAGACAATGAATGAAGGGTTGCTCAAGATCGTGGATCGATTGAACTTAGACAATAACATTTCTGGATGCCGGCTCAGTGGTCTAGATATTAAACGTTCGCGTGCCAGATCAAAGGTCCTGGGTTCGATTCTTGCGTGTGGGAACGTAGACGAGCACTGCAGAGGAGTCCTATACTAGGACGATATGACCGTCCAGTGCTTCCAGGTTTTCCATGGTGGTTTAGCTTTAATCGAATCATGAATTCAACTGCGAAAATACTACAATCCCCACAAATTCCCATACTGATAATTATAAAATGTTTCAAATAAATAATTTTATTAGTATAAAGTAGAGAATGGTTATGCAATCGGATTGAGTTTCAGTACGAACATATGGTAAGTGCTGAATTATGAAATGATTGAGCTTATTCTAATAATCTGCTATTGTACTTGGGTTTTCCTGAAAATTCTAGAATACTACTAAACATAGTAACAGTGTAGTAATAAGTCGATCAGAACCTCTACATGTAACTTTTCATTTTCGCGATATTTCTAGCAAAACTTCTAATCAAACGCTGATTGGATTAAATGCTTCTTAATGTTTCCTGAGATTGTCATGTCTATTGCGAGAAATTTTCAGGATCGCCCTAACATAAAGGTCTAATAAATATAGACATAAAGTCTATTGAATATGAACAATAGATTTCGATTAATTTTAACTTCTAATTCGTCACGTAATACTTGAAATTCTCGAACGTAGAATACTTTTTTTTTTATTCCTCAACAGACTATGCTGTGCTTCATATCACTATAAACATAATTGTATAGCTTTAGGGGAGAACGTTATCAGGAAGATTTCTCGTTAAATTGGCTTCATTTTTTCGTCAAAGGTTTATTTAATTAAATGTTGATGTAAAGGTTGAATTTAGTTCGTCTCCTGCTATAAATCAATATCACCTGGAAGCACTGGAAAACTGTCTGAATTTTTTTCAACAATGAGCATTTATTATCTTGTAGAAGGGAGGACCGACATGAGCATTCTCAGGTCCCAAGGCGAGCTTAATAGCTGTAAAATATTGGTTTTGATTCTGATGTATGCTAACTTCATTTTCCTAATTGAACCAGTAACTAATGATTTTGTTTATTTTAATAACGCGAACGACTGTTTAACCTGTTGTATCCATTTAGTTTGTTGATTCTGATTGACCCACAGAACTTTGTTCTTTCCATCAACCTATCCACTCAGAACCAAACCTCACACGATAAAAACACCAACTATAAGAAAACAACTCACAGCTATAAAGTAGAACGGAGTGAACTGCTCAGCAGTAAACTCATCAATCAGTGGGAAAATGGGTATCTCGCCTATGCAACAAATAATGGTCCCCGACTACAATCATTTAACAAAACCTTTTTCATTATTCAGGATGAGTTATTTGCCTGCGATTATTAGTCATCAACCAAACAGATCATTGAGAGTCTTTATTAGTGTGACAACAGACGTCATGCTATTTACTGGATGACAACGTTGTTCTAAGTGGAAATTCATAAGAAAACATAAACCATTTTACTTTGTTCTGTATCCATTATTTCAAATTGTATGCTAGAGAATATTTTTTTATTTATTAAAACACATAAATATTGGTACAAGGAAGCACCAGATATATATGCGCAACACAAATCTCATTTGATTTGTGTGAGGGCTGAGATACTGCCTAGGTGCCCAAACAAAAGCAGGTGGTTTCCTTAGGGGGTCACACACGGAGCCTTTGACCTAAAGGTCTGATCCACAAGATAGTGGAGTATCGTAAGGAGATGCAGTCTCATGGTAGCCGGTGACCAACGATTGATTCATACACTATTTGTTCCCTTAGGATATTGGAGCCCATGTGCACCATTGGTTTGGAATCAGGGTTTTCCAACTCCCCTAGGTGAACTTTTTGTGTCCACCAACCCGGTTAAAGTGCCGGACATTCGCTTTTCGTCTTCTCAATTTCGTGAAGAACAATAATGCCACAACAAGGCAGTGAGTAGGACTTCCCTGGCAGAGGCTATATACGCGTGGCCATGTGAGAATAGCTAGAGAATAACTATTACTCCTAGAGGTAATTATCGGTTTTCAAAAGAAAAAGATTCACTAGTTGAGTTAAACCATATCAGCCGTTTATTGACAGTGAAAGACACTTATATAATATCATGAATTGATAAAAATACAAACAACAACCCTTAAATACCAACCCAGTTATCTAAAAGCTAAGCGTCACCTGATGGTTCAGGTTTCTGGTTATGCATAGATTAGAAACATGTCTCATGCTAAAGTGAAATAACTGGTTAACTACCTCATTGTTTTTAAATATTTAGCCAAGATCGATCCCCGATGTATCGTATTCAATTCAACAATCACCACAAACTTCTCTTCCTGATAATTCTCATTCTTACTAATGGCTTATATATATATATATACTACCACCACTAAATTAACTACTTCTATGAATCTGGTGTTTATCTTGTTGTGCTAACGAGATACGGCAACTTGGACTGATACATAAATGTGCCTGGTCCTACGTTGTAGCTGACTGACTGACTATTAATGACTATTGTATCACTACTAAATATAGAAAGCAGTAAGAAGTGTGTTTATGTACACAGGTCTTCATTCTGTAAAAAAAGAAGAAAAGCACAATTCACTATGGTAATTATAAATCATAATATTCATGATAACAATAATAATAATACTAAACTTTGGAGAACAATAAAATAACCACTAATCAATAATGTATACACAATAATAGGATACATTAAAACATACTACTTAATTAAATAATTCAGTAGTTAGTTCATATACAATAACAAATATTTTGATCTACCCTGTATTTAAAATATATGCAAATTAAAAATGTTTATTGCACATAATGTCAATGCTGGATAGAATAATGATGAATGAATGAAAAGATCAAGATTTCTATGTTGATTTATTCGTTTTATACTACTCAAAATAGAAAAGAACTAATAAGTAAAACAACTTTTAGTCGAAGAAAAAGAAAAAAGATGAACAATTCAACTAGTTACTATAGAGGAGAAACATTGGAAAAAAAGCAACAACCCCCTCCCTCCACCAATTTTTTTCTTTTATTCATAAAAACTTAAAAAGGATAATTAAATCATTATTGTACATTAAATTAAAAAAAAGAAAAAAACCCATAATGATACATTAACATAGAAGGAAAATGCATTTTTATTCAACGTTTAAGTAATGATAAAAGAGGAAGAAAAAAAGGTTCCCCTTTCATTGCACCTTATACATATACATACATACATAGATACGAGTCCATATACCCAGTTACTATTGATCTATAGAGAAAGATTAATACATGAGAGGAAGGAGAGAAAAAAGAAAGAAAAAAAGTTCCCTTTCATTGCACCTTATACAAAAACATACATAGATACGAGTCCATATACCCAGTTACTAGTGATCTATAGAGAAAGGTGAACTGTTACATGAGAGGAAGGAGAGAACCCATGAACAGGATGATTTATAGAAGACTTATTTATTAGGAATAATTGACACTATACATAAATATAGAAAAGTAAATAAAATGTCATGATTTAAAACTATAAAGACAATGGAAGAGTAAACAAAAATAATAATAGTCATCATAGTAATGATAATATTCATTATTATGCATTGAGTTATACTTCAATGTTGAATAAAGGGATAAAATTCCGTGATATTGTTTATACTACTCTTAGTAGTAGTAGTAGTATAATTAGTAGTAAAGGCGCTTACAATTATATATATGTTTTCAGGTTGTTCATTCACAACCATCCCCATTTTGGTAGGACATTCATTTAAGTGAAAAAGATGGAACTATATTCAAACAATTTCCAAAGAAATAAGGAATTTCAAATTACTTTTACTAGTAGAAAGAAAAAGTGAGAGAAAGAACGGGTATCTGAAAAAAAAGATGGATAGAAGGAAAAGTACCGAAGAAGGAATAAAACATACTAACAAACAAAGATAATGACAAACATTAATCGGAATGTGTCAACACTAAGACTAATTTATTGGTATTAAAAAGAAGAAAAGAGACACGAAATATATATGATCCATAGAATGAAAGTGTGTGTGTGTGTGTGTGTGTGCGGGTATGTGTATGTATCCATATACAAATGATCTTGATATTCATTGAATAGAATGAGGAAAAAAAATAGAATTACAAAGAAGATGACAACAGAAATTTTGAGGAAACATTCATTACTGATGTAGATCAAATTGTAATTCACCATATAGAATATGATTATCATCATCCATACCGTATTCGTTATTCGCCAAAAAGGAACCAACTGGAATTTCATTCAACTCATCTTGTTCAGCTGTAATTATCTATGAATATATATTTCATTTCCTTTGAAATAAGACTATAAATCATAGGAATTCTGTTGAAATGTGTGATTTAATTGAAGGCCAAAGGAGAAGAGGAAGATCAAAGAACACATTACGTCGAGAAATAGAGATAGACATGAGAAGAATGAACAAAAGTTGGATAGAACTAGAAAGGAAGGTGGAGGACAAAGTGGGTTGGAGAATGCTGATCCGCGGTCTATGCTCCATTGGGAGTAACAGCCGTAAGTAAGTAAAAGTGTGATTTAATGATAAAAAAGAAAGGAAGAGAAAGGAATACAACAAGGGAAAAAGGAAGAGGCTAACAAATAGATAGATAGATGAATGAATAATGATTGGATTTTTTGTTTGCTTGTTTGCTGAATCATCTTTTTTTACAAGGATTACTTTGACGGTTGTTTTCCTGTCACTTTTAAACATTCACCTGTACTTCAGTATATTCAACTACATTTTGTTGTTTTACTGAACAACATAAAAGTATGGCAAATAATAATGCGAATAACTAAAAGAAAAGAAAAGAAAGGACGGATGAATGGTAAACAATATGATAAAAGAATTTGATTGAATGACAAATATTAACAATGAAATTAATGAGATGGTATTGTTTTAATGGTTCAACAATATCTCCAACCTATATTGCTAACGTGGTATAGCAACTCGAACTGATGTACGTACGTACGAAGTTCTACGTTGTGACTGACTGCTATTGACAATAATCAAACTTTTGTTATATTATTCACAAGGAACTCTTTATCACAAATCTGTTTTATAATTAGAAATATGAATGATTGGAACTTCAAAGTTGAAATAAACAAACTGAATGTATTTTCATAATTGAAATCATGAATCAATTGAAGCTAGACCACCATGAAAAACCTGGAAGTACTGGATGGCCGTTTCGTCCTATTGTGTGACTTTTCAGCAGTGCGCATCCACGATCTCGTACTCACGAGATTCAAACTCAGGACCTACCAGTCTCGCGCCAGAACACTTAACCGATAGACCACTGAGCCGGCCGGCATCCAACGGTGTTAATGTCTAACTTCAACCAATTCATGATCTTGAGCAACCGTTCACCAATTGGCTTCAGTGAGTTGATATCTCTACAACAGACTTGGTAGAACTCCACTGGTCACTGCTTCCCATTAGAACTTAAGGAAATATCAAAATACTAAATTCTCCAAGGAACCACTTCTGATCTAAAAACTGAATGTCTCAATTGTGCACATTACTGAGGGAGTTAAAAAAACAAAAAGTGAACTATAATGTCAAGTTCTTAGCGTTTCTTTAGATAAAGTTAATCTATAATTGAATTCAAACAGTGAGTTATTAGCGACCTACAAGCTGGCACATACCTGTATCGACGATTCAAGTCGGAACATTACATAAGTAATAAAGATATAAAATTATCAAGATCAATTCCAAAGTAGTAAAACTAAAGATAGCATTAAGAATAGTTTAGTGGCCCGGGATCTGACTCCACTTATATCCTATGATTGATTGTTATTGAGATATACATGTCGCCAATTCTCGTATATAATAATCGACTTAAATCGCGTTAGTGAATAACGGAATTAAATAAATCAAATACGAGAATGGATTTTTTTTAAGGTGTACATTTTTTAAGACAATCAGAGGAACAAAACGAAGGAAGAGAAGAGAGCGAAGCGAAATGACATGAAGTGGAGATGGTGTGTGAGCCAACTCAATTTAACCAAGCGCTAATCAATATTTATGGTCAGGACAAAAATAAGCTACAGACATATAATAAGTAGGATAAGTGTACACACATACGTTCAAATAAAAAGTCAAAGTTGATAAGAGAATAATTACCAAGGTGAAAAAGTGACTCAAGAAGAATGGATAAATTGGCCTGTCCAGAAGCTAGAATAAGTTATATGGGCTTAACATAGTAACCGACACCACAATAGTAGAAAACATTAGACACAGACAGTATGATTTATTAGGAAAGAATAAAATTCCGTAATAAAAAAGTACAACATAAGTTTAAAACTCAAGATTTAAGGGATAATCAAGGATGAATGGATCTGCACTACCGTAATCGATTCTCAATCATCTCATCCAGAATCTTCAAATATTATTTTGCGATAATCGCACTGACTCTAACGAATCGTCGGAATATGCCAACATAGATTTGACTAATAGTTAATGACTTCATGAACTAATGCCATACCTTAGATTAGTTAACCACAGATTCTTCATAACTTACTCCGACACCAATAGACACGGTACATCGAAGTAGGAGGTGATTGGGGATACATGTATTATATGTCTCAACCAATACAATCAATGAAGATCGATATATAAGTTAACATACAAGTATTAATTGCAAATAATTGTGCTCATCAACCATGTAATTCTACTCGTAGCCCATATATTTCTTGTGAAAAAAATCAATAACGAAGAATGATTATATATATATATATATATATATATATATATATATATTTAACACAAATCGATTGTCGAATCGAAGAGTCGGATCAAAGTGCGGACTGACAACTAATACCGTAAAAAGATCAAATGACACAATCTATCACAATGACACTGTGAATATATCTTTCAATACTATATGTTAAAAAATAAACCAAACATCCATTCGATAGAAGTAACAAGACAGTAGAGATGACTTGTTCCTTCAACTTTAAATGTAGTTAGTAGTAGGGAATCATGGATTCTAATGGAATTCAAACGAAGATATTTAATTTTCACTGATAGAAATACAAGTAAGTGAATGTATATAAATATATATTTGAAGGATTAAGATGTCACCTAGGACCGGAGAACGGAACGAAAATCAGCAACACAACAACAGGACGAGCTAAGCTATTATTCTGCATCCTAGCCCTGCTAATTGAAAGAAAAACAGATTCAGCCGAGAAAATATATAATCCCACAAGCAGTTCGGAAGGACAAACAACAAACACACAACTCATACGTATATAAATACAATACAAAAATGTCTTTCCAGGTGGGAAACACGAGCGCGAAAATGAAAAATTAAATTTCCATAATTAAATTACCAAGTGACTTCGGGAGATATAGCATCCCCAACAATTCACTAATGGAATTATAGAAGAACCAGAGGAAAAATGTGTGTCAACCCAAGTTGGCATGCATCACAGAATAGCAGTTTTTCATCATGTAACTAGTGGAGAAGTAGTAACTAAACTCTTAACTTTAGCAGGACTTCAAAGTATCTTGTTAATATTCAAACTTTCTTTTCAATTAGAAAAAAGATTATACATAGTAACTTGGAAAAGGAAAAACAAATCATGACTTCGAACTAATATTAATACTTGAGGTCTAAGGAAAGAAAGAAAAACAATGAATAAAGCCATATTACTGTGACTGATTACGTAATATATCACTCAGGATGTCTAATTAGTGAATAGGATTCTGCTGAACATTCAAAAAGGATATATCTACTGATTTGTTTTATTATTTCCAAAAATGGATATCACAGTTAAGACGCCACGTTAACACACACACACACAGTCTATTATTTATGTTTACACATTTATTTATTTATTTGAACACATAAATATGAGGACAAAGGGGCACCAAATATATATGCGCCACACAAATCTCATTTGATTTGTGTGACGGCTGTGATACTGCCTAGGCGCCCGAAACGAAGCAGGTGGTTTTCTTAGGCACCCACACCCGGAGCCTTTGACCTCAAGGTCTGATCCACAAGACAGTGGAGTATCGTAAGGAGATGCAGTCCCATGGTAACCGGTGACCAATGATTGATTCATACGCCATTTGTTTCGTCAGGATAATGGAGCCCATGTGCACCATTGGTTTGTAATCAGGTTTTTCCAACTCCCCTAAGTGAACTTTCCGTGTCCACCAACCTGGTTAAAGCGCCGGATATTCGCTTTTCGTCCTCTCAGCTTCGTAAACAACAGCCCCGCCAAGAGAAGGCAGTGAGTAGGACTTCCTTGGTGGAGGCTATATACGCATGACCATGTGAGAGCATTTCGAGAGGGAGGGCGGACTCTCCCCACTCTTAGCCGTACCAGGGAATGTGGGGGGGCAAATGTTTACACATGTTCAACGACACTAAGTATAAACTGTCTATCACTGAATATCTCACAGATAAAAGTCAATTCATAAAAGTTTACAAAAATATCTCATACTATATACAGGGTTTTACTTTTTATACAAAAAACTGTATTACTATTATTATTATTGTTACTTTAACTACAATGTACGTTTCTAATTCCGTATAGTATATGTATACATATGTAAAACACTTTATTCACATGTATCTTATCGATATTACAAACTAACTACTTTGTATTAGTATTTGTAAAAATGACAAGAGTTGTTCACTAAATGCATTCTAAAGTGTATTATAGTAGTGTTACCACCATTACCATCACAAGTAATAGTAGTAGCAGTAGTAGTTGTAGTATGAGGAGAAGTAGTATAGACGTGAAAAGGAGTGAAAACATATATGAACAAAACAAATGTTTTCAAAGTGAATGAATAAATACATGAAAAACAACAACAATAATAATAATATTTTTATACTGAGATATCTGTTATACTGGTTAAAGGAGGGTAAGTGATCTAAAAATCGATTTTTGTAGTACTAATCTAGGAAGCTATTGATTATTAGATAAATATTAAGACTTTGTGGATGGGTTGAAATTAGACATTAACACCGTTGGATGCCGGTCGGCTCAGTAGTCTAGTGGTAAAGCGCTCGTGCGCGAGACTGATAGGTCCTGGGTTCGAATCTCATGAGGTGGGATCGTAGATGCGCACTGCTGAGGAGTCCTACAATAAGACGAAATGGCCGTCCAGTACTTTCAGGTTTTCCATGGTGGTCTAGCTTCAATTGACTCACGATTTTTACTATATAAATAGTCTAAATTTGAGTTTTCATAATTACATCATATGCATTTTAGCCCCTGATAACATTTTGAAAAAATCACCATATCAAATTTTATAAAATCTTTAGTCTAATAGTTCATCGAACAGTATTACACAATAGTTGAAAGTCTAATGTATAAAAAAACATTAAAAAAAGGAAATTAAAAATCTCTGAAAAATTTTAACTACAGAAATTCAAAAAAAGAAAAAAGGACGTCAAAACTTCGTTTCAGGAAGTCTTGTTTTGAGACGTCTATATATTCATATTCGATAATCTTTAGTTTTGAATTCCTTCATTGAAGCAGTCTATATCAGATTTTATTGAGAGAAACCTTAGAGTTAATTTTGAAAATTTGCAATTGCTTAGAATTCTTGAAAGTATAATTTACCATTTACTATCTTCTATAGCCCACAGATGCCTTGGTACGACTGAGAGTCTGCTCTCTGTCTCTCGAAATGCTCTCACATGGTTTCGGGTATATAGTCTCTACTAGAGAAGTCCTACTCACTGCCTTCGCGTGGTATTACTGTTGTTGACGACATTGAGAGGACGAAAAGCAAATGTCCGGCGCTTTAACCGGGTTGGTGGACACGGAAAGTTTACCTAGGGGAGTTGGAAAACCCTGATTACAAACCAATGGTGCACATGGGCTCCATTATCCTGACGAAACAAATGGCGTATGAATCAATCATTGGTCACCGGTTACCATGGGACTGCATCTTCTCACTATGCTCCACTGTCTTGTGAATCAGATCTTTAGGTCAAAGGCTCCGGGTGTGGCTCCCTAAATAAACCACCTGTTTCGGTTTGGGCACCCAGTGAGTATCACAGCCCTAACATAAATCAAATGAGATTTGTGTGGCGCATATATATTTGGTGCCCCTTTGTCCTCATATTTATGTGTTCAAATAAATAAATTAATAAATAAAATATTTTCATCTTGTTAGAATTTCTTCTTATTACCATAGATCTCGTTTGTATTTCAACGCATAACTTGGCAAAAAATACAAGAAATAATCTTACGATGTGTTAATCATTTTATTTCATCATGTGATACTCCTCGGTGTCATTTACATGAGACTTATAGTATTCGTTCAATAGTTATTCATTTTTTGCCTAATACTTAATTAGATCAGCTTCTTTGAGAAGGTTGAAAAGGAGAGAATAAAAATTCTTAAAGATTTAATTTATTCTATGCAAAATATATGAATTAAACAATTTTGATGCCTTATTTGTTCGTTGTTTATTTATACTTCGTTTGAAGTCATTCTAGAGTTGCTGTCTCTAACAAGAAGGGTTGGGAATGAGCATAGGAAACCCATCCCGTGGGAAACAACTTTGCTAACAAATAACGCTCACTGGAAAAAATCATTTCAACCACTAGTCAAATATGGATTTTTACAGAGTAGAAGATTATTCTGCTGAAAATTTCTATAAATTACTATTTTAGACAGTGTACATAGATAGCACAGATAATGACATTGTATTTAAAAACAACTACGATGTAACATCAGTTTCTGCTTTACCGATTTTGTGAAACTCAGAGTAAAAGTTAGGAGTCAGCCAGCTTTTTTAAATAACCAAAGTAATACTAAGTTTAAACTCATATACTTATTGTGTCAGAGCTACTGATGACACTTGATGTTCTAAGTCAAACGAAATGAGAATTCCAATTGAATCTACAAGTTAACGGTTGAAAGTCAATTGATCTTACTAGTTTTCATGTCATTCTACGTCATTCAATTTAAGTTGTAAACTATAAAAGTCGGAAATGGTTTATAATAAGCTTTCGATTTGCTCATTAAATACTATCATACATCGTACTATTTATGATTTGTTGCCAGTCTATTATTTACAATCTTCTTCTATAATCACAGCCATTTTTGGCTTATTCATGTAGAGTTGATATTTTATATTTAATGGTGTGATTCGGTCTATTATATCCGTATATAAATTATGTCAGTTGAATATGTATAGTAGAAGCTGATTGCTGACTTATGGACTCAAATTAAGGTATAGATAGGAGCTAGTGAATAACAGAAGAATAGTAACTCAGCTACATCGACTGAAAGTCACCAGTGCGGACCGGGCGGGCGTGTTATTGGCTGAATTAGATAAACTACATTATAGAGTAAATAGTAGACGTGAAACACACCAGATATGAACTAACGACTTTGATTAGGGACTTGACAATTGATATTGGTGAGCGATCTCAAATTACAACATAAACCAACTAAGTTGTCCACAATATACATACAATTATGATAAGTGAATAAGATGATTAACAATCGATTCGTAGATAATTAATTACCTCATGCATCACCTGTTTTGTCATCATTTAATTTTTTTATTACTTTAGTCATTTATTGCATTCTGTTGACAACAAACAAGGAAGCAAAACATGCTTTCCATATCCAGTTATTACCCTTCCCATAAAAAAACATTTTTTTATTGTAGAAAAGACAGAGGGGAGTTTTTGAACGCAGAGGAAAAGATTTCTCATATAGATAGTAGCAAAAACCAGAAAAACTGATGAATAGCATGATACATACACACACACACACACGAGATTAATGATTAGACAAAAAGGAGACAAACCATTGAGTTTTGCACAGATAATAAATCTGTTGTGTTTTTTTTAATTTGACACATTTTATAAGAACGGCAGATTGAAAAAAATGTTTAACATATGTTATATCTAGAGCTTTGATTCTTACTATGCCGCGTACTACTAGACTACTTGAACGATCGAACCTGCAACGTGGCCAGAAAGAAGACAGCAGACTAGTAAGTAGGAATTTTATTCTACCAAAACAGTGTCAAAACATACTACAGAAATCTCATGTATCTATAGTTTTTGACTGAGAGTAAATCATCATTTCGGACAACCAATAGGCGCATAGGGGGTCATCCTTATCCATCCAATAGGGAAGCTACACGTCGACATTCTAGAATATACCCCTGGCAGTGATTGGATGGAATGTCTTCGGCTCTTTCTGGGCTTCTTGAAGGCTTGCTAGAGTTTACCAACGAGCCACCCTTACAACATACCATTAGGAATATAAGATAAACCATTTTATTTATCGTCACATTCTAGAGGGAAGAAGCAGTGAGACAACTTTACACAGAAAAATATTAGGTAGAAAAGTTTTATTTTGTTTTCTTCGACTAACTAAACAGAATATGTGAACTTCGATAACATCAAAACATGAATGTTTTGCCAATTGCTTAAGAACACTAACTAGTAGTCGGTTGGTTTGTCGTAAACATTATACATATTGGCCTCAAAATGCCAGTCAGTTCTCCCTCTAGAAATGCACTTAGAAGCCCATGCGTATACAGTCACTACCATAGAAGTCCTACTCATTGACTTCTCCCAAGAGAGTGTGTTTGCAAAATTGAGAGGACGAGAAGCGAATATCGAGCACTTTAACCAGATTGGTGGGTACAAAGGATCCACCTAGGGGAGTTGGAAAACCCAGATTCCATACTAATGGTGAACATGGTCACCAGGATCCTGAGGAAACAAATGGCGTATGAACATATTGCTGATCACCGGCTACCATGGGACTGCATCTCCTTACGATACTTCACCTCCTTGTGGATTATATCTCCAGGTTAAAGGCTTCGGGTGTGGCCCCTAAGAAATCTGTTTTCACGTGGACTAAAGTTGGGACGACCATAGACTTCTCATGTTGATGAGTAAGTCAAACCATGAGGTTATTCAATACCTTGATTTCTAAATAATTTTAGGTATACAGTAAAAACATATATAACACAAGGGTAATTCCACAAATGTTGTTTATTTAAAAAAAAAAGAAGTATTGACATAACCTTAAGTTTGCAAGATGATGTTGCCTAGTAATTTGGTTTATGTATTTATTGGAAAGACTACATATTTAGACAGCATAATATTATCTGATCAAAAGCAAGATGAACACCGAATTCATAGAAGTAGTTAATTTAGTGATGCTAATATATAAAAGAAAGGTTGTATATAAGGATATAGTATAGGAAGGAAGAAAGTTACGAAGCAATTTTAATCTCAAGGTTTAAGGGAAGATAAAGAGTGTATACACCTACGCCATTGTGATCGATCCTGAGCCATGTCACCTAGAGTCTCCAACCATCAGCTACGATAGTCGCGCTGACTAGCCAACATACACATATATGTTTTCAAAATCTTAAATTGTGATTTCAGTTTATAGTTTTTAAGTAACACAATTATTATCCGTTGTCTTAATATTGACTGCTTCCCTCAGCTAATCTTTATGTATCATGAAGACTAACTATAAAATGAAGCTATAAAACGAATCACTAAACATTTTAGTCTATAGAACTGTACCATTGGAAAGTAATGCTTAAACATTGTATATCTGCTAAACAGGTTTATTTATTTTCATAGTTGAAATCATGAGTCAATTGAAGCTAGACCACCGTGGGAAACCTCGAAGTACTGTATGGCCGTTTCGTCCTATTGTGGGACTCCTCAGTAGTGCGCATCCACGACCTCGCCTCACGAGATTCGAACCCAGTACCTATGAATCTTGTGCCAGAGCACTTAACCGATAGACCACTGAGCTGGCCGGCATCCAATGGTGTTAATGTCTAACTTCAACCAATTCATGATTTTGAGCAACCGTTCATCGATTGTCTTCAGTGAGTTGATATCTCTACAACAGACTTGGTAGAACTCCACTGGTCACTGCTTCTCACTAGAACTCCAGGATTTACCTCTCGAAGTCAGTCACTAGTGAGCATATGATTATAATCAGAAGGTATTTTTTGAAGGTTTAGTATTTTCATAGTTGAAAGCGTGAGTCAATTGAAGCCAGACCACCAAGGAAAACCTGTAAGCACTGGACGGCCGTTTCATCCTATTGTGAGACCCCAAACAGTGCGCATCCATGACCTACCAGTCTCGCGCTAGAGCACTTAACCGATAGACCACTGAGCCGGCATCCGATGGTGTTTATGTCTAACTCCAACCAATCCACGAAGTTGAGCAACCGTTCACCGTTTATTTATGTCGAAAATTTGTTAGATTATTACTTTTAATCACTTTATTTTATCATTATTATTAGTAGTAGTATTACTGTCCACATAATCAACTGTGTTGTGTAACAACCGAATGAAAAATAACAAGAATATACAAAACTAAATTGTCACTGTACAACAATTAATTAATTTTCACCTTAACTTTTAATTAAAAAAAATAATAAGATTCTTTAGTCAATTGTAAGGAAAACGAAAACAAGGATATTTGACCTTGAGTAAACTAACCAATCAACTAGATTGCCAGTCAACCAATCATATAAAACTGTCCCATGCTGCAATTTGACCTTTTTTTTCTTCACTACCTAATATTCATATGAACAACATCTTACTACTGAAAGTCTTTAAGCAAATTTGACGAGTTAGTTAAATACTTTCTCTTCTTCTTCATCTTCTTTCTTTTTCTATGTTGATGTGTATATATGATAATGAGGTGAAACAATCGAATAGGATAATGATGATAAGCGTAAACTTACTTAATCGATTCATAATCTTTTTTTTCGTATTATTTTGATTTCACTTACAGATAGAATGCCTTAAGCCTATGTAATTACAACTTGTGTATTGTACAACATATTAGACAGAGTAATCAATCAGAGATAGAATGATTAGATGAAAAAAAATGGAACAGTATATATACATGAAAAACTAAAATAAAACTATCATTATCCCTTGTAAGCAAAATGGATAGTGGCTAGCAATGGAGTCCAGGACGCGCGTTTCGTCCTCTTTGGGACTCGTCAGCTGGATGTACCTGCATCTCAGAGTTGATGTTCACTCTGGCACTCGAACCCAGTACCTTTCGCTTCAAACAAACAATACTAAATGAATTTATCATTATCCCTGTTTGTTAATAGAAATGAAACACTTAAGGACTATAAATATTTTATGTTGTAAGTTAGTTTTATTATCACTAATATAATAAAAATAGAAAAAAAACTAGATCAATGTTTTCATAGCTGAAAGCATGAATCAATTGAAGTTAAACCATCAAGGAAAACCTGGAAGCACTAGACGGCCGTTTCGTTCTGTTGTGGGACTCCTCAGTAGTGCGCACTCACGGTCTCGTTCAGAGAGATTCAAACCCAGGACCTACCAGTCCCGCGCCAGAGCACTTAACCAATAGACCACTGAGCCGACATCCGATGGGGAGTCCCACAATAGGACGAAACGGCCGTCAAGCAGTGCTTTCAGGTTTTCCTTGGTGGTCTAGTTTCAATTGACTCATGCTGTTAACTATGAAAATACCTAAATCTCCACAAAACCCCTTCTGATTATATCAATGTTGTTAATAATGCTATCAATTCGGAAGTTAAATTAAAAAAGTATATGAGTAGTAAATGACTGAAGAAAGATACAAATAACAATTTTAGCAATGATTATTCCTGATTTCGAAAGACTAGATTGGAAATTGTAATATTTTATGATCTGTACACAAACTCTAAGCAAGAAAATATGCCCATTTTTTCGAGTTGACATATAAGAACTATCTGTCTAGACTATAGGAAGCCAATGTTACAAAATATGTTAATTATTATCCTCTTAAACACCGTGAAGCAATCAAATGTACTTATTAACATACACTGTAAAATTTTCTTGGTTTCAGAAAGAAGACATCACCAATAAAGTTCAACCATGCATGTAAAAACAGTTAACAAAAATTGAGTGCAGTTAGGAATGTAACCCATTGGATTCCAACTAAGTGATTTAAAGGTAACATGCTAATTGTGAGGCCTGATAATCATGGATTTAATTATTGGCAAAGTTATGGGTTGTGTATCTCTGAGAAGTTTCATAATTCGGAAGAGGAATAGGTGTCCAATGCCTTCTAGTTTTCAATGGAATATCTTATTGATTGGACTACCCTTCATAGACCTTTCATTTTAGTAGTAAATTATACTGAGCTAGTTTAATGACGAACAAAAACCACTACATTTTAATCCGTGAGCTATTTCAATGTGTTACTATTGCAACTGAAAACTTATTTTAAATAAATGTACAGTATTTTTCAAAGTTGAAATCATGAGTCAATTGAAGCTAGACCACCAACGAAAACCTGGAAGCACTGGACGGCTGTTTCGTCCTATTATGGGACTCCTCAGCAGTGCGCACCCACACTCGCGAGATTCGAACCCAGGGTCTACCAGTCTGTACAATGACAATGTACAATAACATATAGTGATATAGGGTTAAAAAAGAAAAAAAATTATACGATGGTAATTTTTCTTACATATATATTGACCCTGAAACTAGAGAACACCACTCACAAGCCCATTATGTTGTCTTAGTTAAAAAAACTATTGGTCAGTAATGCGTACTCATCGTTTCATAGAAAGTAGAATATATCACATACAGATAGCATTATGAGTTGGGGTGCCAAAACAGTATCCCTATTTCCAACTTCAATCAATTAAAGGATACATAACTTGACGATTATGCAACACTATCTGATTATACGAATGATTTCAATCCATTATAATGTTTATAATTAAAATCATCTAAATAAACCTATTTCGGTGACTTAACAGCTCAGAAATCCGATGATCAACATTTTTTACAATTTAACACGGAGCATATCCATCATTCAGTGTCATGAAAGTAGTAGAGGGAGGGTAACCGATTCATTTCCGACTTGATTCGAATTGTATGGCATTACAAAACTAATATATATGAAAATGAACGCATGGACACCAGTTTCCTGTGACGTGAAACAGTTTTATCACCGATTAAACTGAAAGTTCTACTGTATCATGTAAATGACTGAGAGACACTGAAGACCTTGCCACTTATCTTTAAGTGGAGGTCCAGGTGATGCATTATTAATGACTTCATAAATCAAGACGTCATATTTGCTTAACACTCTCCAAATCTTGAAGTGATGACTTAGTGCTTTAAGAGGTTTAAGCCCAACTCCACACCAGATGAACAAGTATTCTCTCCGCACTAACTATTCTTCAATTATCTTTGTAGTTAACTACCTTCACTATTCTATGGTGAAAATTGTTTTTAAGTAAAAAAGATGTTCTTTTTTACTTAAACAACAATGGCAGCAATTAATAGCAGTTAAAACAGTAGAAAATCCAAAAAAAATAGGAAAGAAGCGAACAGACTCAACTGATATCATACATTCTACATAATGAAATGAATAAATGGCTTTTATTAAACAATAGTTATGTTAGCATTAGTAGGACTGAGAAGAGATTTTATCATATCAGTAAGGAAATAATTTTAACGTAAGTAATAACTATGGGACGATACAACCAATGATTATGATAAATTGTTATAATATCAGTCAGTCAGCCAGCTCAACATAGGACCAGGCACATATATACATCGGTCCAAGTTGCCATACCTCATTAGCATAACAAGATGAACACCGGATTCATAGAAGTAGTTAATTTAGTGATGCTAATATATAAAAGAAAGGTTGTATATAAGGATATAGTATAGGAAGGAAGAAAGTTACGAAGCAATTTTAATCTCAAGGTTTAAGGAAAGATAAAGAGTGTATACACCTACGCCATTGTGATCGATTCTGAGCCATGTCACCTAGAGTCTTCAACCATTGGTTACGACAGTCGTTATAATCAGCTGAGGCTAATTTTTAAAAATCGTAATGCATAAGGTAGAGAAGCTCATCCATATGTCTGCATAATACTCGGTCTCTAGAGCCATTATAAGGTCACAAAAACTCTCTCAGCCTCGATCACATAACTTCAATATTGTTTGTATGTACTCCGGTTGTGTAAGTTTCTCATTTTTATTACGCATATATCCCTACAATACTCATACCTCTGAACAGCCGAAGCTTCAGTAACATCTGCGAATATCGCAGCCAATAATACTGGTGCTTTTATTATACAGTTCACAGCGATCATTATAATTTGCCTTAGTCTCAATCTGGATCGAGAGGAAAAAGTTCCTATTCTAGCAGATTTCGTCCTCTAACATATATTACATCGAAAGATATCATCATCAAGGTAGTCTGCGCAAGGTCTACAAGTCAATTGATTACCGCAATTACAAATTCAGGAACTTTTTAGTAGTCTCATCTGTTGTAGCCGCTTAATTGTCATATTTTCTTTAAAATCCTCTGTGAACCCATTGTACATGAGCATCAGGTACTGAAATTGGTACTGTGGCCTTGAAATCTCTCAGACTCTTCTGAATGGCTCGTCCAAAACTATAGTCTTGCCAAAAAAATCTTCTAATTTAGTCTTTTATACAATACAATAAGAAATAAAAATTACCATGTCAATTAAGTATAAAACTTCATTTTATTAAAATCTACAAAATTATAAAATGGATAACACCCTTAATCATTAGGGTAAATAATGATGAATGGATGGATATATGTATGTATCAATATAAACTATCAGAAAGAAGACAACTTTAAATAATAACAATAACATAGATGAAATGAAAGGGTGCACATTAATCTGGTGTAGCATTAACAATAGAAAACGAAATACGACATAAAGAACTGATTTTGAGTTATATCACTTAAGATTATAACATCGGTTAAATATTCAGTGATCACGCAATTATAAATGTCCTTATCCTACAGGAAATCAATCGCGATCCGAATAGATCAGTAGTAACATCTCAAACCATGAAAATGAGTGACATTAGTTCGAATCCCATGAAGAAGCATCCGTTCCAACTGGATCGGAGGTATGACCTCCTGACGAGTGCCAACTAGCACAAAACCTAGAAACAGTTTGCTATAGACTACTTCTAAAAATCTAGTAAGATCATTAGCTGTTTGATTACAGATATCGCATGACACCTAACCAGGAAGTTTGAAACTTTAGATATTTCAGTTCAGTAGACAATTGCTTCATGAAACGATATCTTATTTTAATTTGTTGATTTCCAAACTTCTATCAACCTACACTTATGGTAAATACTATTGAGAGTCAAAGCGAACGGAACTAACACACAAGTAAAACACATCATCATATGCAAATAACGTCAAGAAGGCATTTATAATCCAATAGATCCAATCTACATATATCGCTTACAATCATAATTATAGTTTTTGCCAATAAAGCAGTGCAAACTGAAATGCTAAGTAATAAATAAATGGGATGTTTGATAAGTAGAAAAATCGGCATAAAAATACAAGAAGCTCATAAAACCAGCAATTCAAAGTTTATCACCCTGATGAGTGAATAGTATATTGGACTTTCCAATATATGTAAGTTGATTTTGCATGATTTATTTTTTTAAACACGCATATGGATACCTTACTACCTCAGCAATTGCTAAAACACTTAATTTTGAGACGATATACAACAGTTTAGAATTAATGTAGAACTTGTGTATATGCGTTAATGTATGTATATGCATTCAGGTTTTCATACTTCATTTAAGTATAGAACTGAAGGAACTAACAAGATTAAGAAGAATAGAAGCGGGAAAGTTAATCATAAATAAATCCTTGCTATTGCAACTGATTTTATGTTATGGTATTAAAATTCTCCGACGATAAATTGAGTGAGGAAGTCTCCCAATATCGATAAAGTTCATTTCAACAATCTATGACTCTTTACGGACTGCTAAACTGTATTTGTTTTGGCTGCCGCCTTATCTTTTCCAAACTACTACTAACAAATCTTGTAAATGTACTTTACATGTAACATATATGTTATTAAACACACAGCATATAAAACTTAGATAAGATGTGACAAGTATTATTTTCTAAATATAGTTGAATTCATGAGTCAATTGAAGCTAGACCACCATGGAAAACCTGGAAGCACTGCTTGATGACCGTTTTCTCCTATTGTGGGACTCCTCAACAGTGCGCATCCACGATCCTGCCTCACGAGATTCGATTTTATACACTATTTTTTTCCAAAATGTCTATTCACACTTACACATGTTAGTTACCTTACTTATTTATACTACTAAATACTCTAGTCAGTGGCAAACTGGATATTCTAATTTGTTTACAATATAACATTTTCACATATCTTGTATTGAATATTAATTTATGTGAATTTTCATTGACTAAAAAACAAAAACAAACGACTTTAACTGTAACATTTGAATAATCTCATAAAGGAAATGAATATGTATATCTACTTTACTGTCTAGTCAAAATATCAATAATAATTGTCATTGTAATATCATGAAAATTCTAGATGGAGGGCATTGGCTTAATTGTTAAGGTGTTCAATTTTTATCTACTAAGCTTTAGGTTTGAGTCTCACATCACATACTTCAATGAAGTCAGACGAATGGTATTACTGGTCCTTACACAAAAAATGTGGCTCAAAGATGAGTACAAGAATCTGGAATCGATAAAACAATTACATGTAATTTACGTATCTCATCCCCCAAATGCCCTGGTACGGCCGAGAATGGGGAGAGTCCGCTCTCCCTCTCCAAATGCTCTCACATGGTCACGCGTATATAACCTCTGCCAGGGAAGTCCTACTCACTGCCTTCTCGTGGCATTACTCTTGTTTACGAAATTAAAGGATGAAAGGCGAATATCCGGCGCTTTAACCGGGTTGGTGGACACGGAAAGTTCACCTAGGGGAGTTGGAAAACCCTGATTCCAAACCAATGGTGCACATGGGCTCCAATATCCTAAGGGAACAAATAGTGTATGAATCAATCGTTGGTCACCGGCTACCATGAGACTGCATCTCCTTACGATACTCCACTATCTTGTGGATCAGACCTTTAGATCAAAGGCTCCGTGTGTGACCCCCTAAGGAAACCACCTGCTTTTGTTTGGGCACCTAAGCAGTATCTCAACCCTCACACAAATCAAATGAGATTTGTGTGGCGCATATATATTTGGTGCCCCTTTGTACCAATATTTATGTGTTCAAATAAATAATAATAAATAATTGTACCTCAGATCAGTCAACCATTATCAACGTAAGACGTGATACAAAGATCGATCGGTACAAACTACCATACTTCACGTTAACATAGAGACAGAAAGGATGATGTGTGTTTAAGTCATACCGCAAGGAATATCAGTCTCCTTAGGATTAAATGTATCTTCCTGACAAGTGTCAACTAGCATGAAACCTAAGCCAAGTACAATTTCCTGTAACAATATTTCAGGGACCTTATATATATCCTGTATCTGGTAGTTCAGGTAAGCCATTGACCGTGGGTATTAGTTCTTCGTTCGTATTCAGATAGAGACATGAAGAATTCAGAAGATTAGGATTTCGGAGAACACAGAGAGTGGATACACCTTCGTCATTGCGAATGATTTTCAGCCATGTCATTCAAGGTCTCTAACCATCGATTGCTATCATCTCGCGAGTCCCAACCAGGTAGTCTACACCTACCAGCGTGGCTCAGTCTAATTGTCAGTGACTTCATAGATTTGTGCCACATTGTGTTTTGGCCGCCCCTAGCTTTCTTCCAACCTACTCCTACACCATGAAACATCACACGTCGGGGCAGTCGGTGGTTGGCCATACGTAACACGTGTCCCAGCCATCTCAACTGATGAAGTTTCACTACTTCATCAATCTATTTGCCATCCTTACCTAGTACCCGTTTCCTAACAACTGCATTACTTACCCCGTGGTCCCAGGATATACGAGTAATGCTTCGAAGACATCTATGATCGAATACTAGTAACCTATAAATATCCTCTACTCTTATCGGCCATGTTTCATTGCCATAAAAATAGGACGGAAAGAAATGCTGCACAGTATCATGATGATAAATTTATTCGAAAGGATTATTCACTTACATATTCCTTATTTTTTGAAACAAATGAATACTTTAAAACAAATTGGCTTATTAAACTGAACTAGTTTGGTAAGCAAAGATGGATAGTGGCTAGCAGTGGAATCCAGGACGCGCGTTTTGTCCTATTTGGGACTCGTCAGCTGGATGTACCTGCATCTCAAACAATACTAAGTAAATTTGAACTAGTTTGGTCTAACAGTTATCATATTCTAATGGTAATCACACAGAAAAAACAAAACGGAACGATCTACAATCAACATAATTGGAAAAAAAACATACAGTACGTAAACAAATGACTCATGAATTGTTGACAGTTTACAAAATATATACACTTATTTGTCAAGATATTCCAATGACTCATTTACAACAATAACTCTGTGTATTAACTTAATGAGGGTGTTTGCCAAAAAATGACCCATACAGATTATAATGCCAAAATCTAAATTTAATTGTTTAAGTTAACTACACTTATTTTGAAAACATATTCAAGGGTCAATTCATCCAGATAAAGTTTATTATTTTAAAGATATCCATAACTATTTATTAGTAAATGTTTATGACTACTCATTGATGTAGAGCAGCATATTTACAACTAAAGAACATCTGGAACTCAAAACAATTGTCAACAAACACCAAGATCAGCATTTTCAATACGAATGTCAAGTCAGTTCTACTGTATGGGGCGGAGACGTGGAAAACTACGAAAGCCATCATCCAGAAGATACAGGTGTTTATTAACAGTGGTCTACGCAAGATACTTCGGATCCGTTGGCCAGACACTATCAGCAACATTCTACTGTGGGAGAGAACAAACCAGATTCCAGTGGAGGAAAGAATCAGAAAGAAGAGCTGGAAGTAGATAGGACACACATTGAGGAAGTCACCCAACTGCGTCACAAGACAAACACTCACATGGAATCCTGAAGGCCAAAGGAGGAGAGGAAGACCAAAGAACACATTACACCGAGAAATGGAGACAGACATGAGAAGAATGAACAGAAGTTAGATAAAACTAGAAAAGAAGGCCCAGGACAGAGTGGGTTGTAGAATGCTGGTAGGCTGCCTATGCTCCATTGGGAGTAACAGGCGTAAGTAACAGTAAGTAAGTAACTCATTGATGTATTAAAGTCTGAAATTGATTAGTCTCTTTTGAGATATGGCCATCCTAAGTGGATTGCATCAACATTGTCGTATATTCACAAGTTCTTTGTGTTTCAATAGTAAAGTTGGATAGTAGCTAGTAGTCGAATACAGTCCTATTTAAGACCTGTCAGTTGGATGAAGTTACATATTATGATTGATGTTTACACTAGAACTATATGTATCAAGTCAGTAAGTCAATCAGCTACAATGTAGGACCAGGCACATATATGTATCGGTCCAAGTTGCCATAGCTCATTATCACTTATATATCAAAGTCAACATTGATTGATTTAATGTAGTGAACGTTGGAATTTTATAAATTACTTCTAAATTGCATTATATAAATGAATAGATATAATAAATAAAAACGGTAGCTGTTCACCAACGATAATTTATTGAAAAAACAATATGGAAAGCAACATCTCTCTACTTGAAGAAAATGTAGATACATATAAGCGAATAGGTGGAAAATAATAAATTTTGACACTTGAAAGAAGGATACGAAGATAATAATACTATTGGATACTGTCCCAGTGATCGAGAGCTGAAGCGTTCATGTGCGAGACCGAAAGTCATGAGTTCGATTCATGTGTGGGCGATTATGGATGCGCACTGATGAGTCATCTTATACTAGGATGAAATGGCCGTTCAGTGCCTACAGGCTTTGATGATGTTCTTGTGGTGTGGGTTGCTTACATCCATATAAGTAGTAGTATATGACGATAGTCAGGCATATAATGTATTTCAGTAGAAGATCGATAAGGAAAGAACGGAAACGAACAGCAATTGGTATGAAAATGAATGAACAATAATAGTCGGAGACGATGGACTGATATTTGCAGAAGGAACGGTCAAGATTGAAACAATTGATTGATAGTTTGCAAATTAACTGTTTACTGTATGATTATCAGGTTTTAGTGAGATATTCTGTAATTTTGTGCTCAAATACATTCGATTGTCCCAACTCGTGTTCTCGTTCACTACAGTCTAACTTAGATAGAATAATAATTTCAATGAAGTAAAATAAAGAGTTGAACACATCTCTACTTTGAACACATAGAGGTCATACAACAGACTTGACAAATTATGAACTATTATAACCTTAAATTCACTTAGTATTGTTTGTTTGAATTAGAGACTGACCAGTTGCAGTCCTAAACATCAATGGAAGGATTTAACCAAACAATACCAAATGAATTTAAACTTCACCCCATCGTACAAGCAAGTGGCTATCACGATTCAGTGGCCGAGTGGATAACGCGATGGCGTTTGAAGCGAAAGTTACTGGGTTCGATTCCCAGAGTGAACATCAACTCTGAGATGCAGCTACATCCAGCCGACGAGTCCCAAATAGGACGAAACGCGCGTCAAACTGGATTCCACTGCTAGCCACTATCCATCTTTGCTTATTATAACCTTAGTAACTGTGTACAAATATCAAACATTTTATACATACTTAATTTTCTATCAAAAGTGAATGACTATCATTTTAAGTGTTTATTGACGACATTTTAATTTGACATTTAGTAAATAGACTTAAACAACTGTTGTCCATGATCAATTAACATCAACTTGTTAACTATCAGCAATGGAAGAGCAATGGAAACAGTAAAACACTCTTGACCAATTCCATAAAAAGTAGAAAAAACGCCTGAATACTTCCTGATTATCAATAGTTATCTAGTTAAAGTTAGTGCATAATATGAAATTTAAATCAAGTATTATTTGTTAGCATGACATCATTGAAATAAATTACAAATATATTATTCACAGTTATTAATAAGTAATTCAATTATACTTTAAACTTGGTTGGTTGACTTTAAATATTAAAACTAATGCATTGAAATTTACAAAACTACAAATGCCCTGATACAGTCGAGAGTGAGTTCAGTCAGTTCTCCCTACAGAAATGCACTCACAAGGCCACGCGTTTACGGTCACTGCCAGAGAAGCCCTACTCATTGACTTCACGCAAGGGGGTGTTTTTACAAAATTAAGAGGACGAGAAGCAAATGTCGAGCACTTTAACCAGATTGGCGGGTACGAAGGAGCTGCATAGGGGTGAACATGGGCTCTAGGATCCTGAGGAAACAAATGGAGTATGAACCTAATGTTGATCACTGTCTACCATAGGACTGCATCTCCTTACGATGCTCCACTGTCTTGTAAATTAGACCTCTAGATCAAAGGCTCCGGATGTGGCCCTCTAAGAAAAACGATTTGAAACTGCCTTCAAGAGTTAAGTGAACAGTTCATGTTATTCAGGGATCATGAAGGTGATTATAAGCACCAATACCTCATAGTTTAAACAAGATCACGGTGACCTGCTCAAATGTCCTGGATACATACGATTTAGTTGTGCAGATATAACAATAAACTGTTCATTCTAAATTAATATGCAGACAAACCACATGAAATTTTGGAAACTTTTGCGCATCTATATTACAAAATTTATATTGAAGCACTACGGTAGTTGGTGTACCCTTCTCGTGGTCTGGAATTCGAAAATAAACTAAGAGGTTGTTGAGGTCGTACACCAAGAGAAAAAGTATGTCATACGGTTGAAACTGATTGAAAACACTTGAGAGTGAAATAGAATTGATACAAGGAAGCACCAGATACATATGCGCAACACAAATCTCATTTGATTTGTGTGACGGCTGTGATACTGCTCAGGTGCCCAAAACAAAGCAGGTGGTTTTCTTAGGCACCCACACCCGGAGCCTTTGACCTAAAGGTCTGATCCAAAAGGCAGTGGAGCATCGTAAGGAGATGCAGTCTCATGGTAGCCGGTGACCAATAATTGCTTCATACGCCATTTTTTCCTTCAGGATACTGGAGCCCATATGCACCCTTGATTTGGAATCAGGGTTTTCCAACTCCCCTAGGTGAACTTTCCATGTCCACCAACCCGGTTAGAGCCCCGGACATTCGCTTTTCGTCCTCTCAATTTCGTAAACAACAGTAGTGCCAAGAGAAGGCAGTGAGTAGGACTTCCCTGGTAGAGGTTGTATACGCGTGGCCATGTGAGAGCATTTCGAGAGGGAGAGCGGACTCTCCTCACTTTCGGCCGTACCAAGGCATTTGGGGGCATTAACTATAGTCAAAAAGCTATCGAAAATTAGGAAGGATTGAACAGCTATTTCGTTTTAGTATGAAACACCGTTGTAGTCTGTATCTATGACCTTAACATAAAATAAACTGAGGATCTATTTAGTGATTTCAGGATCTAAATGGTTGTTTAAATATGATCAATCTGTGATACAAAATAAAAAAGTTCAATAATCTTCACGAACTCCTTAAACTAATAAGTACTTTATATACTTCATTTTACACATTCATGTAATATTGTTAACATGAACTAAGAATAGTTTAAATAACTAAACCAACTTTATTTGTTCTCTAAGCCTAGATACATATATAAACAATGTGTGTATATATATGTAACAGTACAAGTGATATTACGTAGTTGAACTCGGAACCATAATGTAAAAAGTGATATACAAGTATTATAATTATTCAATATTACAAATCTGATGAACAAGAGATATACTACCACTACTAAATTAACTACTTCTATGAATCCGTTGTTCATCTTGTTGTGCTAATAAGGTATGGTAACTTGGACCGATGCATAAATGTGCCTGGTCCTACATTGTAGCTGACTGATTGACTGATGAACAAGAGGCTGAGATTGAATTTCAAACAGAACAGTATAAACTATGTAATGACTTAATGTATATCCATTTGTGTAGATGTAAGAATAGATTAATAATAATAATAATAATAATAATAATAATAATAATAATACAAAATTCACATGGAAACAACACAAAGATTAGTCTAATATATCTATTGAGAAAAAAAAACGACCGATCGCTGGATACACACATGTTGTTACTATGAATAAATATGTAATGAATAGACCGATTTATATATCAACTATTGTCTAATAATGTTAGTAACAAATTAACCTGTTATGTCGCCTTTTTATCTTTATTAATGTATAAAGTATAAAATTAACAATTAATTGGTTGGTAAGGGGATATTTTTTTTCTGGTTAGCGTTTTTTAGCGAGTGAGTTTTCTAGGGGATGGGGTTGCTAACCCCATGCCCAACACTCCTCCTTTATCCGGGATACAATGGAGACGTGGAGAACTACGAAAGCCATCATCCAGAAGATACAGGTGTTTATTAACAGTTGTCTATGCAAGATACTTTGAATCCGTTGGCCAGATACTATCAACAACATTCTACTATGGGAGAGAACAAACCAGATTTCAGTGAAGGAAGAAGCGCTGGAAGTGGATAGAACAAACATTGAGGGAAGCACCCAACTGCCTCACAAGACAAGCACTCACATGGAATTCTGAAGGTCAAAGGAAAAGAGGAAGACCAAAGAACAGATCACACCGAGAAATGGAGACACACATGAGAAGAATGAACAAAAACTGGATAGAACTAGAAAGGAAGTCCCATGACAGAGTGGGTTGGAGAATGCTGGTCGGCGGCCTATGCTCCATTGAAAGTAATCGGCGTAAGTAAGTGAATATTTTATTCGCTTACTAGAAAAGTTCAATTAAAACAGAATTATAAAATAAACCTTGTAGTCATTAGAAGAGTGATATAAACAGCGAAATAAAAACGTAGCACAAGTTCATAAAGTCAGTGATAATCTGATTGAGGTTTGTGTAGTTACCGTAGCCAATAAATGAAGAGATCGGCTATAAAAATGATCGTATTAGAACAAATATATTCACTATTTTTATTCTTAAAATTAACTAATGTAATTTTTATATTTTGAGGAATCATTCCTTTTGATTCATATTGTCTATGAGTAATATATTTTACTATCACTGGTACATCCAGCTGACGAGTCCCATGTAGGACGAGACGCGCGTCAAACTGGATTCCACTGCTAGCCACTATCCATCTTTGCCTATAATGCTTGTGAATTAAGACAATATCGAATCAATACGCACAGTATGCACATATGGCCAATAAAAGACTGACCACTTGCAGTCCTAATCATCATTAGGAAGATTCAAACAAATAATACTAAGTGAATTCAAACTATCACTAATATAGTTTCTATTTCTACTACTTCAAGATTTTTCTTGAGAATTTCAACTTCCTGTGATCATATGATGTGGTGACTTGAATCAATGTATACATGTGCCAGGTTTTATGTTGCTGATAATTTACTAAGTAGTAATGTTATGTTCATGACAAAATTACATCTGGAAGAAAGTTAGGGGCGGCCAAACCAAAACATTGCAACAGTGCTTGAAGTCACTAACTTCTAGTCTGAGCCATGTTGGCAGATGCAGACTACTTGGTTGGGGTCCGTGTGACTATCGTAACCAATGGTTGGAGACTCTAGGTGACATGGCTCAGAATCGATCACAATGGCGTGGGTGTATACACTCTCTGTCTTCCCTTAAACATTGAGATTAAAATTGCTCCATAACTTTCTTCCTTCCTATACTATATCCTTTTATACAACTTATCTTTTATATATTACCACCACTAAATTAACTACTATGAATCCGGTGTGCATCTTGTTGTGCTAACGAAGTATGGCAACTTGGATCGATGCATAAATGTGCCTGGTCCTGCGTTGTAGCTGACTGACTGACATCTGAGAATAATACAGTAATATCTAAAAAAGGATTCATATACAGATGTATCCAACTAACAAGTATTAAAGCGAACGAAATGTTTCACATCTCATTACTAATTGTCATAATAAAAATATAATTACAGAGAACCTCCTTATCATTATTTGAGTTTGTTATTCCGTTCTATCTAATACTATTTAGAATATAGCGTTACTGGATAGCCTTTTTAAATGTAATTCCACAACAAGCATAATGGATATTTGAGATTTCGTAATCATGTTCACACCAACATGTACTTGCAAATCAATCGTAAAAGTTTCATTTGAATTCGATTTCAGCTGAATTCATATAAGAGCAGTTAAGCAAGAGGTGAAACATTTTGGAGTTTCATCGTCCGTTTTGAGATTGTAAATTATACGAACTGACGAGTAGTATTAAAATAGGACCTCGACTGCAAGTGCACACTTGACTTGGTGATTAGGATTACATATTGTGATAACCCCCAAATGCCCTGGTATGGCCGAGAGTGGGGAGAGCCCACTCTCCCTCTCCAAATGCTCTCACATGGCCAGCGAATATATAGCCTCTGCCAGGGAAGTCCTACTCACTGCCTTCTCGTGGCGGGGGTGTTGTTTACGTAAGTGAGAGGACGAAAAGCGAATGTCCGGCGCTTTAACCGGGTTGGTGGACACGGAGGGTCCACCTAGGGGAGTTGGAAAACCCTGATTCCAAACCAATGGTGCACATGGGCTCCAGTATCCTGATGGAACGAATGGCGAATGAACCTGCTGCTGGTCAACGGCTACCATGGGACTGCATCTCCTCACGATGCTCCACTGCCTTGTGGATCAGACCTTTCGGTCAAAGGCTCCGGGTGTGGGCCCCTAAGAAAACCACCTGCTTCAGTTCGGGCACCTGGGCAGTATCGCAGCCCTCAAGCAAATCGGATGAGATTTGTATGGCGCATATGTATCTGGTGCTTCCTTGTACCAATATTTATGTGTTTAAATAAAATAAAATAAATTGTGATAATTCTAGTCATTCATATTGGCTAAGACAGGTTGACAGAAAAACGTTAAGACTAAAAGCGACAGACTCATAGTTCTAAGCCCAAGTCGTACTACCGCAGTTACACAAGAGTAATGAAAGTAAGGTATTTTCTTTAGATACATAGCATTAGCAGCGATGCTGCTCTTCCATAACGGGAAGAAGTTGAAATAGGTTGACCTTAAAAATAGAAAATCACAACTTTTCTCATGGATTTTCGATAACGGCACTAACTATGGAGCTAACTTCTCTACAACTATCCAAAGAAAGGCCGTGTGTGACTATCATTAAGCAGTCATCCGTTAGATGTTGTAGTGGGATGCTCAGGTCGTCAACACCAGTCTTAACACAGTCTCCTTTTCAGATTTTTCAGGAAGTAACCATCAACAGTGTCGGCATCATGGAAGTGACAATCATCCTCATAACTTATACAACTCGAGACCATCTCGAATAGATAGGATAAACCGACCGGTCAGTACTCTATGATCATCAGTAGTAACTGATATCGAAATCTTTGCAAAAACTACCTAACTTACAATAAAAAGGGCAATGCTGAGATTAATTCATCATTTGAATACAGTAATTTGTTATTTGACTAGCTAGATTATACTTGGCTTCGTTACTTTCATTTATCATATAAATACACGTAATCAAGACCATTGAAACAAAAACAAGTGATTATTTTTCACTAAGAAGTATATCGTTTTACTTAAAAAAAACAGTCGGTAGTCGGCAGAAGAAATAAAATTAACCATCTTTGTTCGTTCAGCCGTGTAATTATTGTCCACTACTAAGGCAGTTAGTTAGTTATTTAGTTGGCAGAAGGTGGGGGTTATATGATGATAATGTTAAGAATTAGAAGATAATGAATTATAACACTCTCAAGAGAAATTAATGATGACGCAGAACGCTATACAGATAATTCATAACATAGATAAGTACTATGGGTAAGTAATGCGTTTAACTAGAAACGACTAATTTGTTATAAGCGTATAAATAAAGTAGAAACAAGAAATCATACGTCACATAGTTTGATTAATAGATAAGCAGTAGTAGTGTAGTGTGGTCTACTTATATCCATATAAGTAGTATATGGTGATAGTCAGGTATAGAATGTATTTTGGCAGAAGAATGATAAGGAAAGAACTGAAATGAAGCTCAATTGGTAGGAATATGCATGAACAATGGAATTAGAGAAGATGAACTGATATTTACGGAAGGAACAATGAAGATTGAGACAATTGGCTGTTAATTTGCAAATTAATTGTTAGAGGGGGGTTTTGTGGAGAATTTAGTATTTTCACAGTTGAAATCATGAGTCAATTGAAGCTAGACCACCATCAAAAACCTGGAAGCACTGGACGGCCGTTTCGTCCTATTATAGGCCTCCTAAGCGATGCGCATCCACGATCCCGCACCCGCGAGATTCGAAACCAGGACCTACCAGTCTCGAGCCGAAGCCCTTAACCGATAGACCACTGAGCCGGCATCCAACGGTGTTAATGTTAACTGTTAATTGTATGGTTATCAGAGCTGTAATTCTTTGCTTTAATACATTCGATTGTCCATAACCAGTGTTGTGTTCACTACAGTAGATTTACGACTTGATGGGGGCAATAAACAATTGGTTTCCGCACAACGGATTGTAAATCCAGGTAAATGGATGGTATATATGAACACTGTAGAAGTGATAGGTGCCTTTTGAAATTATAAAGACTATGATGACTTGGGCCACCAAAAATACGATTTTTCATTCGAGTAGTGAAATGAACCTATTTGAACATACAAACGTTTTTTGTGTTACAAATACTAACAAAAATAATTTCTAATTTTAATTTGATATTTTGAAGACTAATTTAAATATATGGAAACACGCCTACTGGTAGTCTATAAAGAAGGTATCTTTTTCAGTCAGTCAGTCACAACGTAGAAATTTGTACGTACGTACATCAGTTCGAGTTGCCATACCACATTAACACAGAGATCCAGTTCTCGATTCAAATCCCATGGTGGTAGAAGTAGTAAGAGTATAAGCAGTAATCGGAAAGATTATGGTTTGAAGATGTTATTGACGAAGTATAATACAGTGAAATAAATATGGAAGGATAAAAAAGGGACATGAATAATTCAGAAGATTAGAATTTGGGAGAACACAAAGAGTGGATGCACCTTCGCCATTGCAAACGATTTTGAGCCATGTCATTCAAGGTCTCTAACCATAGATTGCTATAATCTCGCGAATCCCAACCAGGTAGTCTACACCTATCTCTTAATTTGGATGTAAGATTGGATTTCATTAGTTAGGCTGTTATTAGACACTATGTGATGTTAAGGGAAGTAGTATAATAATATTTCATGTATAACACACTTTTTCATTTGAATTATTTATATTTTATGAAAGTATTAAACAAAAGTGAGGCAGTAGCTAGGAGATCAACATGTTCGATCTCAAACCGCTAAACGACAGGTTTGGATCCTACTTTAGTTTCAGTAACTGGGTAGTATTAACTAGCTTATAAGCATGAATGTGTAACTCGTAAACAAGTTGTGAGATTAAACGATAATTGGGCTTGTTTACACACACAAAAAAAAGAAAAACATTAATATCTATCAATTTTAGTGTTCATTCATTAACAACCTTGGTAACTGAGACTTTGTATCATGGAATGGATGGTTCTTATGTAATAAGAAAGATAATAATTTTCATACAAGTGAAAAGACGACCCTACATAACAGGTAGTGGTAATAACGTGAAAGTATTCAATTCGAACAAATAATTTTCAGTGCAACTCAATAATCACGTCCGATTACTGAACTTTAAGTTATAATTCTGATATGTATGTATGTCAAGGTTCATTATGTGAGCTAGTTGTTCAAATTGCATCAGAGGTAATCGTTCGAAGGTTAATAGTTATACCTAAAAGTCTTTGACACATTCCTTATGGTTCTACTCAGTCTGACCAATAAATAAGCGAAGTGCGGTCATAGCAACTTAATTTTATGAAATTACCAATACATTGATTGAATCTTTAAAATATTCCGAATTTTTAATAATAAAATTACTCATCCTTATTTCAAGTGTTCAAAGCACACTCTGAAGGAAATAAATGGTCAGGTAATTTAGTTATTTCGTCGTCTAAGATCTTTAGGAACTGAGAATATTCAACCAGAATCACGTATACAGACAGTTTCCATAAATTCAGTTCGACAGCAGTCATCCGGACAGTAATTCAGTGATCATGAAGTACAAGAAGTAATACCGCAGTGAACGAGAACACCAGTGGAGACAATCAAATGAACTTGAATGCAAAAATTACAGAATCTATTAGTAAAATCCGAGAAACATACAGTAAATAGTTCATTTGCAAAATGTCATTCAATTGTCTCACACTTCATTATTCCTTCGTTTCCACACCAATCACTCTCTGTTCTCGTTCTCTTTTCGTATTTCTTAACCTTCTGCCGCCAGGCATTTCACTTTCGACTACTGGTACTACTTATATCCAGCGACATCAGTAGCATACACCACAGTACAACTTTTATGTTTCAAATCAACATAGTATATTAGGTTAACTACTACCATGACCATCCATTAACCTTACAGTTTTGCGACTTTCACTAGAGTATTTGATTTACATGAAAACATCTGTTTTCATTAACCTTTATCTCGACAAAAATGAATCAGAACTTCAGGAATTTCTGAAGTTTATTTTACTAGCTCCCAATGAAAACACCTTGTCCTTAGATAGAAAATAGTGAAAAACCGTCTTAGTAAGAGACTTTTCAATAGTATAGACTTACAAGCATGTCAGGGGATGAATCAGGGGCTATCGAAAAGAAATTAAGGGAATTTGAGTGAGTTCAGTCAAGCCGACAGTGAGGCAGTTGCGCACCAATACCAATGGATGGTAACCCAATAATATCAGATATTCACTGAAGTTAAGAATGTAAACCATTGAATGAAAACTCATTGATGTGAAGGTTAAATGCGTTCTACAAGGCCTGAATATCCCAAGTCTAGTACACGTAGGAACCGTGTGTGTCTTTTAAGCAGTCTCATACTAGGACAAAGCAACTCTTCAATACTTTCTGATTTTCAATGGTTGTCCAGCTATGACCAGTTCGTGGTGACATCAATCATTTTTCAGTGAACATTTACGTCCCAAAGTATTTCAGTCAAAGATCAACTACCTAACTGGTAACGTCTATAAACGAAACAGAGTAGTGTAAATTTGAATTATACAGTTAATTCATATTTCTATTCAAATTGTAGGAATATCTTACTGACAGATACCACGTAACACAAATCCTACGCTGAGAAGTGCATTCTGGTAACTATTTCCAATCACCTAACTAAGACATCAATAAGTTGAGGGGAGATTTCTATTTGATGCATTACCCATTATTATCCAACCAGATAGTTTGAAGAAATAGAAACAACCCCAGTGTAATGCATAAAAGGATGATCCCCTCATGATCTCAATATCACTTTATTAAATTTACTTTCTACATATATATATATATATATATATATCAGTCAGTCTTGAGTGTTGTTAGAGGTATGAGGGCAGTTATCACTTCCTGGTTGCCCACACCGTGGAAGGGTTCTTCTAGAGGCACCTGAAAAGGAAACTAGGTTAGAAGTGGTCTTAATGACCTGAGAGCGTGACCGCAGCGCCCAAGGGACAACTGCTTGAGGTCGGTCACACACGACCTTTTGGTGGGTAGTTTTTGTGTTAGCTCCGTTCTTCAAAAAAACTTACAGCCGGAGACGGATATCCGTAGGATAAGGCGAGGTGTGCATTTTTAGGGTAGACCTTTTCTAACTCCACCCCTCCTTGTGGGAAGGCAGCATCGCTGTTATGCTGGTTGTTTGAAGGAAACACCTTACTGCTGTCAAACTTCTGTACAGTCAGCAGTACAACTTCGCATTCGGACCTTGGGTTTGCTTCTTTTTAGTCTTACCGCTTTTCAGCCGACCTACCTGGGATGGTAGGACCTTGAGAAACGATTGTTCCAGCCAGTATAGCTCGATTGGTTCATCATGATAGGCAAGCCCGACCACCACGTCACGGTAGCAGCAACGGTCGATATATATATTGTTGAATGGTGTATATCTCTTCGTATATATAAGAAGTTAGATAGACTTGACAAATTAACAAGGTCACTTTCTTTTCTCTCTCTCTCTGCTCTTCTCGTGTACACATATACATTACCATAAAAAATAAACAAATAAGAATGAAGGGAAAGAAAGCAAGAAAGAGAGTGATTGAGGAGAGAAAGAGAGGGATAGAATAACCAGGAAAAGTTCTTTTAGTTGAACAATCAATAATTAAGAAATAAAAAAAGTATCCTGAGACCCTGGTATTAATTTCCATCAATGAAATTTCGTATCATTATTGTTACTATTTTAAAAACAAACATGAATATATATAAGATAAATGAGGTCAATCTTAATTAACAACCATCATTGATTTTATTCCTAAAAATTTATTATTATAAATAAGGTTATTTTATTTTATTTAAACACATAAATATTGGTACAATGAAGCACCAGATATATATGCACCACATAAATCTCATTCGATTTGTGTGAGGGCAGTGATACTGCCCACGTGCCCAAAATGAAACACGTGGTTTTCTTAGGGGGCCAAACCCAGAGCCTTTGACCTAAAGATCTGATCCATAAGGCAGTGGAGCATCGTAAGGAGATACAGTCCTATGGTAGCCGGTGACCAACCATTGATTCATACGCTATTTGTTCCCTTAGGATACTAAAGCCCATATACACCATTGGTTTGTAATCAGGGTTTTCCAACTCCACTAGGTGGACTCGCCGTGTCTACCATATAAATAAGTTAGATCAAAACTAAAGTTGGATAGAGTGTAGTGCAAAATCTGTAACCAACTACTAATTAAGAGTCTAGTTGATATAATGACAAAAAACTACTATTTCATAATCATTTTATCATATGATCCGTGAGAAAGTTCAATTTTTTTTATATCATTTATTTACCAAGCGCATAAGTTTATACAACGGATACTGAACTTACATTTTTGTGTGATACTTAGAGTTAAGCTGGTGTGCAATGGAGTTTAAATGTTGAATGTTTTAACCATTTGGCCGCTATCAACATCAGTCAGTCAGTCAGTCACAACGCAGAACTTCGTACGTACGTACATCAGTTCGAGTTGCCATACCACATTAACACAGAGATAAGGTTGTCGATTCAAATCCCATAGTGGTAAAAATAGTAAGAGTATAAACAGAAATCCGAAAGATTAGGGTTTGAAGATGTTATTGAAGGAGTAAAATCCAGTGAAATAAATTTGGAAAGAGAAAAAAGATAGAGATATGAAGAATTCACCATCACTTAAACGTAGTTGCTAGTCAGTAAAGTTTAGTTGTTTTTTGCTCACTACTGAATAAAAATTGACCATCTCTTTTGAAATAAGTATTTGCTTCACAGTAAGATGTTTTTGTTTTCCGTATGGATGGCCGGGACTTTATAAGTATTTTTTTGTATATGTTACCATTTTGAGACATTGAATTAAGTGAGTTGAGTATATATTCCACGGACATCATTCGAGCTTTTCATATCAGGCATTATTTACTGAGAATGGGATCGAGTGTAAAAAGGTGGTTAGTTAATGATATGGTGCCGTGATATGAAAGGCAGTTGTATAAAATTTGTATCCATCAGTCAGTCACAACTGTTAAGCAGGAAATCCTGGATCGAAGAGCTCATTCTAGTTGATAATCATAAGCAAGGCTTATCTTTAATATTGGGGGAACTCCTTTCAAGACACAAACCACCATTGTAGTGCGGTCTACATATATCCATATAAGTAGTATATGGTAATGGTTGGACATAGAATGTATTTTGGCAGAAGACCGATAGGGAAAGAACTAAAATGAAGCGCAATTGGTAAGAAAATGCACAAACAATGAAATTAGAGAAGATGGACTGATATTTACAGAAGGAACAGTGAAGATTGAGACAATTGATTGTTATTTTGCAAATTAACTGTTTGCTGTATGGTTAACAGAATTTAGTGAGATAGTCTATAGTTTGTGTCTAAATACATTCGATTGTCCCCAACCGGTGTTTTGCTCACTACACCATCACCAAGCTTCGGAGTTTGAAACGTTATCATGGGACGTGACTGCCTTACTGTAGGACTAAGATATTAGCATTTTAATTCATCACTGAATAGTAATCAAAAACATGCATGTTTATCCTTTAATGGGCTAAACGAATTCTATTGATCAAGAACGTCACCATTCTTTACTTGAGATTTTAGACATCGCGTAACCCGATGGCTTGAGACGTTATCTTATATACTTTAGAATTGGGACCAATGGAAATCCAGGTGTAATTTCCTACTTAACTCATAAAATTGAAAGAAACTCCTTTAATTAAAAGATTTAATTTTTGATTGTATTGTTATCTGAATTATATTCCCCATTATACACTATTATTGTTCATTTATACCTTTTTTCTTACGATCCTTTGATGTGGATCACGGTTTGCGTACCCTACATAATTTGTTGAAGTTATGCATTAACACCATCGGATGCCGGCTCAGTGGTCTATCGGTTAAGTGCTCTGCTGCGATACTGGTAGGTCCTGGGTTCGAATCTCGCCAGACGAGATCGTGGGTGCGCACTGCTGAGGAGTCCCGCAATATGACGAAACGGTCGTCCAGTGCTCCCAGGTTTTCTACGGTGGTCTAGCTTCAATTGACTCATGCTTTGAACTATGAAAATACTGAAATTTCCACACAAACACTTCTAAATATGATTATGAAAAATAAAAGAAACTTCGTAACTTGGTCCGAAATAGACGAAATTTGTATGGGATTGAGATGTACAATTGATGATTTCAGAAAGCACAAGGTATTAAGTAAAGTAAACTTTGATGAAAAAAATGAAGCACAGTTAATCGTCATACATCATAGGAATAGAAATGGCGATATTAAATGTGAATATCCACATATACAGACTGGATTCATAGCATAAACCAAACTGTCAATCTTTTCTCTATATCACAATATAACAATTACTTTAAGTAATAGATAATCATTTCATATGATAAGGTTATTATCCACTGAATTGTTAATCCAGGCAATCATTTTGAAGCGGAATTTAAACATGAATTCATTTCATATAAACATACTACTTAATAAATTCATTTAGTAATGTTTGTTTGAATCTTCCCATCCATGTGTTAGGACTGCAACTGGTCAGTCTCTAATTGGCCATATGTGCATACTGTGCGTATTGACTCGATATAGACTTAATTCACTAGCACTGTAAGCAAAAGTGGATAGTGGCTAGCAGTGGAATCCAGTTTGACGCGCGTCTCGTCCTATTTGGGACTCGTCAGCTGGATGTACCTGCATCTCAGAGTTGATGTTAACCCATCTTTGCTTACAATACTACTTAATATATGAAATTACTTGGATTAATTCAATCGCTTAGATTTATAAATTCCGTTTGTTTAAAATAATACGTTTTATTTTACGACTGAAAAAGTTCATCATCTCAGATTAATCAGTTAGCCAATTAGTTAAATGTACAATAGTTGAAAGCATGAGTCAGTTGAAGCTAGACCACCAAGGAAAACCTGGAAGCACTGGACGGCCATTTCGTCCTATTGTGGGACTCCTCAGCAGTGCGCATCCACGATCCCGCCTCACGAGATTCGAACCCATGCTTTCAACTATGAAAATACTAAATCTCCGCAAAAAACCCCTTCTGATTAAATGTACAATATTTTAAGATATCTACTGATTTTGATAAATAAACATTAATGAATCAAAATTTATCTGGTATCACTATGAATATAATAGATATTATGATGATATCAGTCAGTCAGTTACAACGTAGGACCAGGCACATATATACATCGGTCCAAGTTGCCATACCTCATTAGCATAACAAGATGAACACCGGATTCATAGAAATAGTTAATTTAGTGGTGGAAGTATATAAAAGAAGGGTTGTATATAAGAATATAGTATTGGAAGGAAGAATGTTATGAAGCAATTTTATTCTTAAGGTTTAAGGGAAAATAAAGAGTGTATACACCTACGCCACTGTGACCGATTCTGAGCCATGTCACCTAGAGTCTCCAACCGTTTGTTACGATGATCGCGCGGACCCCAACCAAGTAGTCTACACCTACCAACATGGCTCAGACTAGAAGTTAGTGACTTCGAGCACTTTCAAATTGAGGTATTAAAAGATATAACCATTATGATATATATATATATATAACATGTTACGTATGTCCAATCACTGACTACATCAATGAGCATTGTTAGCTGGAGGAAAGTGATGGGCAGATAGACCAAAACTTGACATTAGTTCATCAAGTTATTGACTGTTGGAGAAAAGTCGTGTAGGTAGATACAGAACACAGTAACTAATGGTTGGAGACGTTAGTTGATATGGCTAAGAATTCTTTAAAATTAAACAGATGAATTCACTTGTTTTCTTCTATTAAATCTCAAGCTTTAAAAGCTTTTTTTCCTAATCCATGAACTAATTCTTTCTTCTTGAATCATATTGTCTATGATTAACGTATTCTACTATCATCATACAGTTGCTATTTCTATTACTTTAGGATTTATCTTGATAACTTCAGATTCCTGTGATGATATGGATATCGATGTCAGATTCCACGTTCCTTATGACTAATTGATTGGCTAATTTAATGTTGATCCATGGATTATAATTGGAAACAATTGTGAAGGTCCAGTTAGACTTAAATTTTGTGTTAATTGGTTAGTGCTTATCATCAAAATGTATCTAGCATTTTGAGGTAAGCGATGATCCTGATTTTGAATTCAAATTAACCTTATTCATAATGACAGTCAGAGATAAGCTATTGACCTCCTTCAGGTCGATTTTTATCTATTGATTGATCACTAGGTAGTAACTAACATCATGTTTATCTAAACCTTTAGTATTGATTCGACTCTATCAATCAAGTTGGAGTGTGGCTACTACTCTAGGAACTAGGACAAGTATAACATTAGTCGCTATTTAGCATTTTGAGTGTGACTGACGAGATTATTAAATTACAAGGACTATGGTTAAAATTTAAAACTGCAATATTAACGTAAGGCTAGGAGAAAACATAAAGGTGTCTATTATTCAGAAATCAGAATAAACATGAATTCGGTGCATTCGACACTCATTCTGAAGCAGTCTAGACACATTTTCCATAACTCCTGATTGGGTATTTATAGAGCATATATCCATATGGCTTGAGAACCAGTTAATCTCAAATGCTCCGATAAACGTAGGAAGTAAAAAACCATGTTTATCAATAGCAAAACGCATAATTGAAATGGAGCGTATGATAAACATCAATACCATTTCTAAAATGTTGTAAAGGAACGGTCAAGAACTAATTCTTAGGTTTGTGGAAGCCTTGGTTATTAAAAAAATTCAAATTGCCTTTATGTGTACAGAAATAATTTTTCGTGACCTTGACCTTGACATCTAACCTGGGTTATTTTACAGCCTAGGATGGTAAGACGAATTTCTATTCTTTTAATATGAACTTTTTCATTCCTTTTGTTTAAAATGACCCATTTGTTTATTTGAACTTTTATTGAATTGACCTTTTATTAACTTTCATGTAAAATGCCTTAACAAATATGTTTGAAATGCACAACGCAAATATATCACATTTTTCAGATGAACTCCGTCATTTCATGGTGTGTAGATATACCTGTGTTCTTCAAAGATGTGGACAAGTCATTCTTCTGTTAGGGTAAATAACCGTCGTCATTGTTATAACCTGGTTGTAGCTAAGAAAACCAAATGATGGATACTCGATGAATAGATATATTTTAAAACTCTCTAAATAAATCTGAACTGTCCTCCGTCAACTTTCGACCCGACACCAAAACAAGTGAGAAGGTAATGGAAAGTCAAAGGTTCATCTGATGATCCATGAGGAAAAAAGTCAGTATTTATATTTTTTTAGGGTATCTTTGGGAATTACTCATTTAAGATATGCTTTGTATGGCCTGGTTGGACGGTAAGCTCGTGATTCAAAATGGCGACCGTTAAAAAGGTCTTTTTTGGATGTCTTGGGTCGAATTTTCGGGAAATAATACATTTGCCTTCCTCGCCTTTCACTTCATTTAAATCCTACTTGATATTTATTCAACGGTCCTTTGTTAAGCACTCCAAAATAAGCCAATGCAGAACATGGCTTTGCATAATTAATCGTCCATCCGTACCTTTCTAAATTACTATTTCATTCAGATCATCATCTTAAGTGAACAGTAGTATTCATTATGTACATTAACAATGTACATACGTAAAATGATAATCAAAATAGCAGTACAAATAAACTAAGACTAACCTTTGATAATGGAACACTCATAATAAGGATTATTGCCATGAGAAATTTTTCTTTCACCAAATCATTAATTACTTGTTTACACCCCTAAAAAAGAATAAGCAATTAAATAATTAGGAGTAATGTTTGCATAAATTTCAATATAGGATGTTTTGGAGATGGTTGAATTTGAATTTTCACATTTTAGACCAACTATGGTTCGACAATTACTGAAAAACAGAAAGCACTGAACTTCTTAACAGTACATATCTACGCCCACCTCCGCTACCATCGTCGAACTCAAGACCTTTAGGACACATTCGGACCATTAAGTTAGCATCCAGTGATTTACCACTAGAAAGGAAAACCTGTCCAGTGCATTTAGCTTTTCAGTGACTGTCTAACTAAACTCAGTCCATGATGTTAAGCTATAAATTATGTAAATATTCTGAAACAATCGTTACATATAAAAATGACAAGTTAGAATAACGAGTCGGTAAAACACAAAATTACTGGGAATATTTCAATCTCAACAAACATTCCCAGCAGACTGTGTAATTTCATGACTTTAGTCATAGATTGTGATCATCGTGCAGATTGTAGTCTGAAAGCGTACACCTAGATCTTTATATCATTTCTATTTCGAAAAATTCGTTTGTGATCAGATGAAAAAATGAACCAATTAGACGATTATCTATGATACAAATTGTTTATAATGGAAATTAGATTAATTAAAGAAAAAATGTGACATGGACAGTTGAAAGAATTGATTTAACAGTACAACACTGACCAACCAATTATATTTAATAGAGTATTTCTTGAAATTTTTCGAATTTAAAACAGCATGACAAATAAAGTTGTGGTGTATACTACTTATGTCTGTCGAAATAAGTAGCATGTAATACCAACTGGAGGTAAAAAAAATAGGCAGCAGAAGGCTAAGAAGATTGAGTTGAAGAGAATAGAAGGGAAAATAGAAAGGAATTGTGGAATGGAAGGGTCATACAGAATGTGAAGGACAAATGATGGAAATTCGCATATTAAGTATTTAGTGTATGGTCCTCACATTTTACCAATGGATTCTGTAATCTTGTACTTAAATACAACCGGTTGTCCTCACCTAAGTCTTCGTTTATTACAAAGTGATAGTTAGAAAGTAATCAATTGTTTATAAGAAAAAACAATGAAATTAAAGTACATATTAGATTTTAACATGATTCACAAACTTAACATAAAGGTTCTGGAGCTTTGAAATCAAAGAGTCAACTGTCCATATGACTACAATGTGTCCTCTCATCTTCATTTATTATTTGTTTATTTAAACATATAAATATTGGCACAAAGGGGCACCAGATATATATGCGCCACACAAAGCTCATTTAATTTGTGTGAGGACTGTGATACTGCCCGGGTGACCAAACCGAAGCAGGTAGTTTTTTTAGGGGGCCACAACCCGAGCCTTTGACCTAAAAATCTGATCCACAAGGCGGTGGAGCATCGTAAGGAGATGCAGTCTCATGGTAGCCGGTGACCGACAATTGGTTCATACGCTATTTGTTCCTTCAGGATACTGGAGCCCATGTGCACCATTGATTTGGAATCAGGGTTTTCCAACTCCCCTAGGTGAACTTCCCGTGTCCACCAACCCGGTTAAAGCGCCGTACATTCGCCTTTCGTCCTCTCAATTTCGTAAACAACAGTAGTGCCAAGAGAAGGCAGTGAGTAGGACTTCCCTTGCGGAGGCTATATACGCGTGGCCATGTAAGAGCATTTCGAGAGAGAGAGCAGACTCTAGCCACTCTCGGTCGTACCAAGGCATTTGGGGGCTCATCTTAACACTTTTTGGTATACTACAATAAATTATTCATTTATATTAGTCAGTCAGCTACAACGTAGGACCAGGCACATATATGCATCGGTCCAAGTTGCCATACCTCGTTAGCACAACAAGATCAACACCGGATTAATAGTAGTTAATTTAGTGTTGGTAGTAGTATATAAACTATAGGTTGTATATAAGGATATAGTATAGGAAGGAAGAGAGATATGAAGCAATTTTAGTCTCAAGGTTTAAGGGAAGATAAAGAGTGTATACACCTACGCCATTGTGATCGATTCTGAGCCATGTCACACAGAGTCTCCAACCATTGGTTACGATAGTCACGCGGACCCCAACCAGGTAGTCTGCATCTGCCAACATGGCTCAGACTAGAAGTTAGTGACTTCAAGCACTGATGCCATGTTTTGGTTTGGCCGCCCCTAACTCTCTTCCAACCGTCCCCAATACTAGTCATCATAGCGCGTCGTGGTAATCGGTGTTCAGGCATACGTAACACATGGCCCAACCATCTCAGTCGATGAAGATTCATCACCTCATCAACTGATTTACCATCGTTCCCTAATACCCTGCGTCTAACCTCACTATTACTTACCCGGTTATCCCAGCAGATGCGAGCAATATTTCTAAGGCATCTGTGGTCAAATACTAGTAACCTACGAGTATCTTCTACTCTTAATGGCCATGTTTCACAGCCGTAAAGTAGAACAGAACGAACTGATGCGCAGTATACTCGTCCCTTAATTGATAGACGGATATCTCGTCTACGCCATAGGTGACGTAAGTTGGCAAAAGCCAAACGAGCTTTTTGAATCCGTGCAGAGATTTCGTCAGACACCAACCCATTAGGGCTGATCAGACTTCCAAGATAAGTGAAGTTGTCGACGCGTTCGACTACTTCACTCCCTATCCTTAGTTCAGGTGTTGACGCAGGCCAGTCCTGGAGTAACAATTTACATTTGGATGGGGAGAAACGCATCCCAAACATTCTGGCATTATTACTGAGTTCCAACAGAAGACTCTGCATTTTGCCAGCGTCTTCACCAAACAGGACTATGTCATCTGCGTATTCTAAGTCGCTTAGTGGTCCCCCTGGTAGGAGATCAATTCCTGTAGATTCAGTCGAAGAGAGTGTTATTTGCAGCAACAGGTCTATAATGAAGTTAAACAAAAACGGGGATAGTGGACAGCCTTGACGGACACCACTTGAGGTTGTAAAATCATATGACAGTTCGCCATAAGCTCTTACTCGACTAATAGTGTTCGAGTAAAGAGCCTTCAAAAGGTTTATGTACTTCTCAGGTACACCTTTCAATGACAGACACTGCCACAGAACCTCTCGGTCTACAGAGTCAAATGCTGCTTTCAAGTCAAGAAAAACTATCATTGTCGGACGCCGATAAGCGTGTCTGTGCTCTAAAACTTGACGAATGGTGAATATGTGGTCGATACAGCCACGACCAGGTCTGAAGCCAGCCTGATTTTCTCGTGTTTGCAGTTCACGAGTCTTAGTTAGGCGCCCGATAATTATTGAGGCTAGTATTTTAGATGCTATGTTAGTCAGACTAATCCCTCTATGGTTATCGCAGGATGATTTGGACCCCTTTTTATATATTGGGACAATCAGTGATTGTGACCAGTCGGATGGGATTACATCCGTCTCCCAGATTTTAGCCAGAATATTAGTCAACCCTATCGCTAAAATTGGACCACCATATTTAAAGACCTCTGGAG